>NC_056616.1:22858464-23070964 GCF_018340385.1 Cyprinus carpio | reverse complement strand
CAATCTACATCAAACACTGATGTATTACCAAGTTTGTGTTTGCAGCATTGTTATGATGGTTGTTTTCTTAGTGCTGTTTGCCAACAAAATGCCAACGACATAGCAACACCCTAACAACCACTCAGAACACCTCAGAAACTGCAAAGCAACACCCTTGCAGTGATTCAGAAAATATAAAGCAACACCCTAGCAACCACTCAGAACAGCTCAGAAACTACATAGCAACACCCATGTGATGATTCACATAACAACACCCTAGCAACCACTCAGAACACCTCGGAAACTACATAGCAACACCATGTGATGATTCACATAGCAACACCCTAGCAACCACTCAGAACACCTCAGAAACTACATAGCAACACCCATGTGATGATTCACATAGCAACACCCTAGAAACCACTCAGAACACCTCGGAAACTACATAGCAACACCCAGATAAAGATTCACAGAGTAATATCCTAGCAACCACTCAGAACACCTCAGAAACTACATAGCAACACTCTGGCAACAATTTACATAGCAACACCCTAGCAACCACTCAGAACACCTCGGAAACTACATAGCAACACCCAGATAAAGATTCACAGAGTAATATCCTAGCAACCACTCAGAACACCTCAGAAACTACATAGCAACACTCTGGCAACAATTTACATAGCAACACCCTAGCAACCACTCAGAACACCTTAGAAACTACATAGGAACACCCTGGTAATGATTCAGATAGCAACACAATAGCAACCACCCAGAACACCTCAGAAACTACATAGCAACACCCTGACAACCAGGGCTTGAAAACAAAAAAACATTATAAAAACAGTTATTAGTTTCTCTCCAAAACAAATCCTCTAAAGTTTAGGCTATAAAAACGTCAATCCAAAAACAAATTAATTTAAGGTGAAGCTGATGCCTACCTCTCTCATTCGGCACGAATCCAAATTTTTCCATATTCCCGACGTATCTGGATGCTAAAATATTATTTATTATTTAGTGTTTGTACTTTCATCGACATCATCCTTCACATCATCTTTATCAACACAGTGAGGCGCGGCCACGCTGAACACAACAAATTTTGTACAATGGAGCAGTGTTACTTTTTATTTGTTTCTTTAACTGTATTTTATTTTGATAATGAACAGGCTTCAATATAGCAAAATTATGTTGTGTGTGCATGTAAGGTGTCGGGGCGATGGTCATACCAACACTGGTTGGTTATACAGAAGCAAGACATTATTCAAAGCTGTTGCAAAATAATTAAAACTTTAAAGCTTTTGCAAAATAAAGAAAACTACTCTCTGCTGTTTCGTTTTCCTTTCCGAAAACTTTGGAACGTGTCACAATGAACCGTAATTTAGCACATTTTTTATTTCATTTCGTTAATCTGTCAATATGATTTAAGTGAAATATATTCAGTGTATATGCATATTCCTTTTTATGTAAGCCTATAGTTTTTCTGTTTTCTCCATTCACAGAAGCGCTGCAGGTGCGTGTGATCTGTTGAATTCATCTTACACTATCCTCAGATCAACTCCAAGGGCGGTGCATTGCCACTGCGACTTACCTAAGATGAGTTCACAGCTGAGCGGACATCCTTGGCTTCAGCGTCACATTTGCATAGTACTACTGGAATTCATGATTGGTTGACAGCAAATTTCAAATATTAAATGTACAATATTTGAATAATAACGTTATTAACTTGTTAATGGCCATTTCAAATTTTCAATTCTGTTCTATAAAATTTGATTTAGTGTCTGGTTCTGTTCCGGTCAAAATTTTGTTCGCTTCCGGTTTTCGTTTTCGTTCCTTGAACCAGTTCAGAGCCCTGCTGACAACCACTCAGAACACCTCAGAAACTACATAGTAACACTCTAGCAACAATTCTGATAGCAACACCCTAGCAACCATTCTCAGAACACCTCAGAAATCATAGCAACACCCTGGCAACAATTCAGATAGCAACACCCGAGCAACCACTCAGAACACCTCAGAGACTACATAGTAACACTCTAGCAACTATTCTGATAGCAACACCCTAGCAACCATTCTCAGAACACCTCAGAAATCATAGCAACACCCTGGCAACAATTCAGATAGCAACACCCGAGCAACCACTCAGAACACCTCAGAAACTACATAGCAACAACACCCTGACATCCACCCATAAGCATCGTTGCAGTGAAATTTGCATGCAAACACCACTCATGGTTTTTTTTTCAGAAAACAAAGTTATAGTTCTTCTTTCAGAGTTAAAGTGAAATACACATTTATGTTCCAAATCTCTCTCTCTCTCACACACACACACACACACACACACACACACACCTAAATACAAGCTTAATACAAGCACCTAAATACAAGCACACAGAGAAGAAAAACAGCCTCATGTTTATTTGAGCATGGTGTGTGTGTGTGTGTGTTTGTGTGTGCGTGTTGAGTATTTGGTATCCCACAGTGCATCTGTCTTTGTTCTGTTGCCCTACTGCAGTGCTGCCCAGAACAGCAGCCCAGCTAATTGAGAATCTGCACAACAAACCTTCACAACACCTGATATACAGCTTTCACAGGGTCTGCTAAGAAAGAGCAGTCACACAAGAGCTTTATATCTCAAATATCTCAACTGTTGCTCCTTAACTGCAATATTTAATGGAGAGCAATTTAAATGTCCTGATTTTCCTCCAGAGAAACTGAAGATCTCTTCAAGAGTTTCACAAGAGATCTCAACAATGTCTCAAACTGTGCTCAGATACCAATGCTTGCAATTCCAATATGAACTCTTCACAAATGAAACTCTTTCTCCTCACATTCTAAAATGAGCAAATGAGCTATTCAAATCAAATTCATTTTTATACCTCTATAATCTTACTGTATGTCATACTGAATCATGTTTATTAAATAATGAGAAACATCTGAGACAACTCACTGAGTCTACATCAAAGAGCAACCTCTGAGCATTAAAATGTTGTGGAAAAGACTGCAGCTAAATGGCAAAGGTCTCAATATAACTTCAAATATTTCTCATCAAAATCTACCAAGACCAAATTCACATTCATTTCGTCCCTGTCTATACTCATTCAGTACATCAACGTGTCATCAAAAAAGTAAGCTGAATTTTCAGCATCTTCAACAGTCTTCAACTGGAAAAATAGTAACATTTAAAAATACATTACAAAAACATCCAGTTTAAATGTCCCATGAACAATGTATAAATAACTTTTTGTGCTAATGTTTTAAGAACATTGAACAAACGCTCTATTAATGTTACTGGAAGAACATTTCTTCATAACCTTGCTAGAATGTTCTGAAAACGATCCCTGTTGCTGGGGTTTTTATTCAGGATTCTTAAATTAATAGAAACTTGACGAAAAGCAATTATTTGAAACAGAAATCTATTGTAAAATTATAAATGTCTTTACTGTCACTTTTGATCAATTTAACACCCTTTCAGGATAAAAGTATTCATTTCTTAAAAAAAAAAAAAAATGACAGACCCCAAACTTTTAAATGGTAGTGCATGTCAAAATTTGACTAGTTTGTATTTGTCCTAAGTAATTTTAAGTGAACAATCTATCTAAGACTAAATTTGCTACTTAAGAACATTAAATCTCCCAATCTATAAAAATGCAACCGTTGCTCAATTCCACAGCTCAATTCTCCTCTCTTCTCCTCTCCTCTCCTCTCCTCTCGCTGGCCGGTTCTCTCTGAAGTGTTAGAAGAAGGCATTTGTCTGGAGGGTGGGTGAGGTACAGCCCGGCGCGTGTGTGTATGAGTCAGTCACAGAGATCTCTTCTCAGGCATTCTGACAGGTACAGACGCTCCGTCCGGCTTTAAAGGGAATGCCAAACGAGCCTCTGACAGGAGGCCTATTCCGTCTGTGAGCGTGTGTGTGTGTGTGTGTGTGTGTGTGTGTGTGCGGTTTGCACACTACTGTGAGGGAGGGGGGACCTGCAGGGCAACACAAATACTGACACCCAGATCAACCAATCAAATCAGACCCCCCGAATCCACCCAGCCAACCCTTGAGCAGGATGCCACGCAAAGGCCCGCCTCCACTGCTGATTTATGCAAATGAGATCACTGATTAATCCACTGATGCATGCTGGGTAACTGCAGCATAAATTGGCTGTCTGTCAGCACAAACCCGGTAGGAACACGCACACACACACACACACACACACACACACACACACACACACACACACACACACACACACACACACACAGTCTCTCCGTGACACGCCATCAAGGCCCGGCCGATCAACAAGAAACAATGGAGGAAGCAGTAATTGGAGACCAGCACTGTGTGTGTGTGAGACTAACTGTGGCAGCGAGGGTGTAACCCGGACCGTGTGTGTGTGTCTCTTCAAAGCTCAGGCGTGTTGTTGAGCAGCATTAGCTGCCTCTCAGAGCGCTTTTAACACGGAGCGAGATAACACACCCCCCACACAAGAAGAGAGAGAAAAAAAACGAGTAAACATGCGTATGCAGCAAAACAACAGTTACCTGAACAGCGAGATCTGAGCGAGCGCGCGCACACACACACAAACACGAGAGCTGCAGAGTAACATGTTGCTTAGTGCCAGGTGTGTGTGTGTGTGTGTAGTTTGGTAGCTACAGTTTTTAAATACAGACATTTAGTGCATTACTGTTATAGTGTGTGTATTTTATCTGATGCTTTTGATAACTAATCACACATAAGAGAGGTAACATCATTTAAACAGGCCAAATCAAAGATCATACACACAGTAATAGTGATAGTTATGGTTGGGTTAGTTTTATTAAGATTTTTTTTTTATTATAATTTTATTTTCTATTTAGTTAATGATTTAATAATTTAGTTTTAGTCATTTTTATAGTTTTTTTTATGTATTGTGATTTTAATTAGAATTTTAGTTTCAGTTATTTTTAGCATAAAAATTAAAATGCAAAATGTTGCTTTGGCAACTAGCGGAAAAAAAATATGTTTACAGCTTTTTTTCATATTTTGTTTTATTTCAGTTAACATTTATTTCATTTTAAGTACCTTTTTTTTAAGGTTTAGATTTTAGTTTTAGGTTTAGTTAACTATAATAACCCTGGTTGGGAATTGAGATAATTCAATCAAATGATTTAAGTGAACAAATGATTCTCATGAACTGGTTTTTTAAATCATTCAGTCAAAATGACTCACAATTGAGCATCAATCTTTTCAAAACATTTACTTATTTATGACTTAAATTAGAGTAATAGCTCTATGAAAACATATACATGCACACACATGCGCAGACACACACACTATCTTCATTCATATTTAGAAAAATATTTATATATAGACAAATATACAATTAAAAATTAAAATGTAAAGAAAAACTTAAAATGTCACAAAATGTTTTGCCTGTGAAGTATCTAAAAAAATTTAGAATTATTTGGTATTATGTGCAGTCAGTTCAGATCTGATCGCTTGTTCAGAATCAAGAGTAGGCTTATATCGTTCATTTGGATGTTACACATCACGTCCCAAATGATGATGTGCATGCTGGATGTGGTTCGGGTCTAGTTTGTAAACATCTGATTTTCATGTGGTTTACTGCTGTTCAAGCCACAACCAACTAAAGAGATTTTAATCAGATATGTCAGAAAAAAGAATCTGCCTGTCTGAACAAGGGCCCTCCAATTTCAAAGAGTCGATGTCGTGAATCCCCCAAACTTTGGCAAATCCAGCAAGTAGGTCTTCCTCAGAAGGCTCATTTTAGCAACCTGGGAACCTGCACAGACAACTTTTCCAGAAGGACTGAAGTAAACCAGCACACCCTGACTTGTGCAAATCAGCTTAAAGCGTGTGATTGCGAAAAGCGCTTGCCATATTTACATGCAACACACATCAGACGACACATAGGCAACTCCGTACCATGTGACACAGCAGGTGGATCTGATATATGCCATCACTGTCCTCCCTTCCAGCTCTACAGAGACAGAAGAACACACACACACACACACACACACACTCCTGTGAGGCCGCCGGCAGTGCGCTTGGGTTGGATTAACCGCAGGATTTGTTCCCTGTAGCTGAAGTCAAACAGAGGAAACTCTCCTACATTACACTTTTAATTAGAATCATCGTCTTACACAGCTCAGAGACAAACCGGCTCATACACTAATAACCCACACACAGACACAGAGCATTAAGTAATCACACTAAACATTTAAATGTTAATGTTAACATTTTAGACACAATACACTCTTAAATACAGGGGTTTTCCATAGAAGAACCATTTTCCTATAGAATCTTTCAGTGAACAGTTCTTAAAAAGAGCTATTTTGTTCTTAGTGTGTAGAAAATGTCAAAATTTTAAGAACCTTTTTATCATTTCGATGCAATAGAAGAATCATTTTGGGTTCCTCATAGAACCTTTCAGTGAACAGTTCTTAAAAGAAAATTTTTTCCTCACCACTGTGAAGGACCTTCAAGAGTGAAGTGATGCAGCTGAACACTATTCAAAATAAAGGTTCTTTATAGTGGAAATGTCAGGGATCTCCCCTGACTGTCTTGTCTGTCCTGTCATTATTGTGTTTTCTTGTTTGTGTTGTGTCTGAGCACATGGCTCTGTCTGTGTTGCTGTCTGCCATGTGCTCCTTTTGTTCTGCCCCCTTGTTTAGTCCTTGTATATCTGAGTGTTCTCACCTGTTCCTCATGTTCTCTGCTCCCTTATTTTGTTCTCCCTGTCCTGTCCTGCAGGCTGAGCTACCGGTCCTCTCCCTGGATCTGCTAGCTACAGTAGGCCTGTGCAGTGCCTGAGAGACCACGAGTGTGGAGTGGCTGAGCTTCGTATTCCTTTCAAGCCAACCTCCGGTCTCCATCTGCACAGATTCACTCCCCTCCTCACCATCTCTTGTGCTGTCAGTAGTTTTGTAAATAAACTGTGATCACTCATTCTGCATTTGAGACCTCTCTCATAGAACCCCTGACAGGAAAAAGGTACTTTAGATTAAAACACTCTTCACACCAATAATTATTATTTATTTTTTTAAGAACTGTTTAATGAAAGGTTCTTTGGGAACCCAACATGGTTCTTCTTTTGAATTATGGAAAGATTTCATGCATGTTAAACCATCAATGCCAATAAAGAATCTTTATTTTTTAAATGAGGTTGTCATCTTTATTTATATAGTGCTCTGTAAAAAGCAATTTGTTTCAGTGCAGATTCACAGTAATCACATCGTTGATGAAAAAAATCATCAAATACCAGGTACATCCAAATTCTGCTATTAAAGCAGCTCTACAGAAGACGATCGTGTTTCAGTTTAATTCAGTTCAAGATTTGTTCTTAAGCGATAGTGCTGTCAAATTCAATATATCACTGAGTATCAAGTGTCTTTAAGAGTGTATGGCCAGAAATTGAGTTTATATGTTCCACCAAAGTAAACAGTCCCAAAGTTAGTTCAGTGTTCAAAAGCAAAAATAGTGGTCAAAAGCAGCTCGAGTCGGTTCAATGTTGCAGAAATCGTCAAAGAAGAATGAATTTGATTTAAAGCAGCTTCACGAAAGACAGTGTTGATATTCAACTCAATTCAGTTCACAAGTTTTCTTCTCATCCGATAGTGTCAGTACAGTCAAATCGTAAATATAACTGAACATAAAGTGTCTTTGAGTGTATGGCCAGATATTTGGTTTGTATTTTTTCCGCTGAAGAAAGTGCTAAAAAGTTTGAAATATCCATACTCTTGGAATGCCGCTCATTCAAACAAATGAACAGAGCGGAACTAACTAGCAACAACAAAACCTCACTCATATATGCCGCTCAACTCTTCCCTAATAATGTTTTTTTCTAAAAATACAAAATGTGGCCATTGTCTCTGTCATATGACCCGTTGTGTGGGTTTGCTGGGTTCCTGTGGCTTTCAGATGGGAGTGCGCCTGCCATTCCAAACTCTCCTCTGGAACAACACATTCTGTTTGAAGTGCTGATCCCTGCTTCACCTGTGAGATCAATACCCTCCCGTTCAAAGCCAGATCGGCTTCATACAGCACCAGATCTTTATTAATTTATAGAAACTTCTTGAAACTTTCTCTAAAGGGAAGCTGGAAAAAAAACACAGAGAAGGAAGAGAACGAGAGGGAGAGAAAAAAAGAAGAAACCAGCATGGAGAGGGTGATTAACTCAGAGATGCCTTTGACGGACAGCGAGGTCACATGATCGGCCTGCTGCAGCCCTTAATGAGAATGTGTGGATATTTAAATGAGCCAGCATGTAAATGAGGAGATGTGTGATTGAATCGCATTTGTGCCGGAACTGGAATTTTTGGATCAGAAATGTCAGAAATGAATTGAATTATTTTTGCAATATGGGTGCAACAGTTGCCTCCTACACTATTAAAAATGAAGATTCTTTATTGACATGAAGAACCTTTTAAAATCTATGGACTCTTTACATTCCACAAAAGGTCCTCCTTTAGATTTTTTAGCTTCTTTGAGGAACCAAACAATGATTCTTCTATGAAATCACTGCAAAAAAAAAAAAAGATTTCCAGGGACATTTTACTTTTACATAAGGATTATTTTCAGCAGATTTGGATTTAGATGGACCAATTTCTTCATGTAAACATGGACTGTAATTTTTTTTACATAAACAAATGGTATAATTTCAGCATTTGCAGATGATAATCTATAATTCTGAGTTTTTGCCATCGTAATGGGAATCTGTCTATGTTTTTCTCCGCCAGCCAGGAGAAAATTCCCAGCTGAATTATCTACTGGTTGGTAATTGAATTTCTGCCCGAATTGCCATCTCTGTGTTACCATAGAGGAATTGGCCCAAAAGTCATTTTAAAAATCTTTATTTGACCACTACTAAACGCCATAGGGCTGCTCTCTGACATTTTTGCAGGTAATGAGCATTTGGGAATTTAAATACTGGCCTAAATCCCTAAATTATCATTCCCATATGGAATCACTCTTGAAACCATTATGGCTGACCGTGGTAACCAAGAAATATAGATGACAAGCAATTTTACAGGCATCCTAACAAACAAGCACAATATGAATATTTTAATACAATCATTGAAACCTATAACATTACGAAGTATTACAAAGGTTAAGAAATGTTTCTTTTTTCTTTATATAAGAATGATTTCTGAAGGATCTTGACACTGAACACTGGTGTAATGATGCTGAAAGCTTTTTAAATTACATTTTAAAATAGTTTAAAATAACTCTTTTCTGTTTGAATGTATCATATTTGACAATGTTACATTTTTACTAATTTTCATGAAAAAAAAATGCAGACTTGGTGAGCATAATTTTACAGAATTTTACAATTTACTCACTCCACATGCTTTCTTTTTTCTGTGAAACTAACAGGAAAATATATTTAAATGTCTCAGTGTTATTTGTCCATACAATAAAAGTCAGTGTTTCATTCCAAACATTCTTCAAAATATCTTTTGTCTTCTTGTGCAGCAGAGAGTACGTCATACAGGATGGGAAAGACATGAGGCTTTTTGGGTGAAGCATCTCTCTAATTTCTCATTCCGGTCCCTAACTTTCAGAGCTGTGATTTTAGAGCCCAATTTGGAAGCATTTTAAGGCCTCTGTGAATGTTTGAGTGTGTGTGCGAGAGAGAGAAAAGTGTAACTGTGAAAGAGAGAGAGAGAGAGAAAGAGAGAGAGAGAGAAAGAGAGAGAGAGAGAGAAAGAGAGAGAGAGAGAAATCTGTGTGCGCAGCGCTGGAGATCTTCATTTCTTTGTTGTCAGATTTGATGATTTTAGAGAAATTACCATCCCTGCATTCAAAGGAAATCTACCTCACACTTCCATGGCCTGCGGCACGGAGGGAAATAGAAGGTTTGTATTTATTTTTAATTATATCAGTTTATCAGGAGGCGTAACATCAGAGCCACATCTGATTTTATCTCTTCTCTTTCACACCTGAGGGAATATTAATACAAACAGCCATTCCAGCTCTGATCGTTGCCTCACACACTCACACACCGGCACTTTTATGATATCATTTCATCATCCCTGTCGTTCTCGCAAATAAAAACAAACCGCAAGATCTGTTTATATTCGGAGCTTATAAAACACACTGATGTAAACAAAACAGCACACGGCGCGAACACACACCTCAAGACAGAATGTGTGTGTGCAAAGGAAAGAAAAATCACAGATGAGATCTCTTTAGTGTCTCACTTGTTGTTGCTCCTCAGCAGCAATGAGATTTTATAGAGGGCAAAGTGAGACTTGAAATTAAAACCACCTGCTTCTCAGAAATTTCTCCTCAAAAAATCACCTCATCTCACATGCATCAGTTGTTGCTCCTCAACAGCAATGAGATTTCATGGAGAGCAAATGGAGACTCGCAATCTCAAATTTTTCAGACGTTTCTCCTAAGACCACAGTAATCTCACTTTCATCTCCTCCAGAGTTTCAAAAGAGATCTCAACAATGTCTCAGACTGAAATCAAAGTTGATTCTGAACTCAAACATTTCTTGTCAAGGTAAATCACAAGATTTTCCATGTCATAGCTCATACTCCTACTGTATTTCATCAGGCTGAGTCTGTTAGGAGAAACATCTGAGACAAAGTTAAAGTTCAAAGTTGAGACCTTAAAGTCTCCTGAGTTATAAAAGAGCAACCTCTGAGCAATAACACTTTCCTGTGGGTGCTTTTCAAGGTTTGTATTGCTACATTCAGTATTCTGGATGGCCACAACACCCACAATCCCTTGCTGCAGAGGATCCCTGTGAAGACGATTTTTCCAGATGAGATGAAGGTGACCTCTGTGTCAAACGCTCGCTCTTTCTCTCTCTATCTCCAGCCTCAGTGTATAAAATAACTTATGCACGCAGACACAGTGTCTTTATGTCTGTTACAGCAGTCTGGCCATGTATCGCTTCTCCACAGACTAGAACATAACTGACTGTTTCTCTATAACCTGCCCACAAACAAATATGGCGTACTGTGCCCTGTTGAAAAAAACAGCATATGCTGGTTAGGTATGTTTTGAAGCATGTTGGTTTAAGCTTGTCCTTAGTTGATCATGAGCTGGTTTAAGCTGGTTATGAGGTAGTCCTGAGGATGAGCTAGTAGGACCAGCTCAAACCAGCTACATAACTAACCACCATATGCTGTTTTTTTTTTTTTCAACAGGGTGGTCTGTGTTTACAAGTCTTATTCCCAGTTTTGAGAACATCTTTATGCCATCACGAGCTGCTATTGAGTCAGTAGTCAGATTTGATTCACAGCAATCAATTCGCACACATGTGAAAACATATATTTCAGTTAGCCAAGGAAAACAACGTGACTGGAATCGATCGAGGTGTGCGCCATTCAGAATTGAATTGAGAATGACTTTTAAAGTACAGTTCAGTTCCTGAATTTGAACTGAAGTAACAGAAAAGATGTAGAACTGCTAATTGAAATTAAATGTAAGGAAGTACAATTAAAATGAAATTCATGTAAATGTTTTTATGAAGAGAAAAGCAATGTTTGTCAAAAACTTCAAATGCTGATTTGACAAAATCTTATTTGAATCTATATAGAATCATAGAACAATAGATTGAACGATATATATATATATATATATATATAAATAAAAACAAATAAAAAAAACAAAATACATAAAATCTGAGTTATATATAGATAGATAGATAGATAGATAGATAGATAGATAGATAGATAGATAGATAGATAGATAGATAGATAGATAGATAGATAGATAGATAGATAGATAGATAGATGTGCGATAGATAGATAGATAGATAGATAGATAGAGAAATAGAATGATAGCTTGAACAATAGATAGATAGATAGATAGATAGATAGATAGATAGATAGATAGATAGATAGATAGATAGATAGATAGATAGATAGATAGATAGATGATATGTAGGTTAGTTTGTTGGGTTTGTGTTTCTGCTGAAGGTGTTTTGTGTCTCACAACATGATCCCGTAGCAGAAAGTCTTCTCAACACATCAAGGAAAATCCAGCAATTTGATTTCTGGGTAAAATTCACCTTTAAAGCCCCAGCGTCTGTCTGTCCGTCTGTCTGTCTGTCTGATGAAGGCTCTCTCGGCTCACTCCAGTGCTCCCAGAATGCCGAGCGCAGTGACACGGCTTTGCTATTCCACACGTCGCTGATGCTTCTTGGCTTTTTCTTGGTTTTCCCCGCGGCTCTTTTCTGGGAGGCGGTGGAACGGGGCAAAGAGCGTGAACCGGCGTGTGTTTGTGTCTGTGGGGAGAGCGGGTGACATTTAGAAGCTGCTTGGGGTTTCGTCCCGTTAATATCCAAACTAATTAGCCTCAAAACGCAGCGGCGTGGAAATCGCTTCCCAGCCTAGCAGCTAAAGCACTCCCGTACAGACCAGCACACCCCCACAAGCTCCACAAGAACCACAGTCCACAGGATCAGTGTGTGTGTGTGTGTGTGTGTGTGCACCCTTAGATTACAAATGTCAGAGAGAGATCGTAATTATAACTTCTCAGCTGGTATATCAGTCAAACCGCTGACACCCTCTCGCTGTCTCTCTCTGGCCTGTCTGCTGTGCGGTGAGGGACGATTGTCATGATGTTTTGACAGGCTGGTCAGAGCTGCAGTCCCTGCGGTTTCACAATTATGCAGCAGATCTCAGCTCACACCCCACTGCCAGCAGATACAGGCCAAGAATCTCAATGCAGCTCACACTCCTTCCCTTCTCCTGCCTTCTCCATCCGTGGCCTCTGCTCACTTTATCAATTTTGCAATTTTCTCATCTGTCTTTTGTTTCTTTCAAACTGTTCTGTTTCACATAATGTCTTTCATATTTATTACCCACTCGCTTTTTCATAATTCTGTCTGAGTCTCTTTAGATGCGCATTTTGAGGTGAAATATGTCTGTCTATCTATCTGTCTGTCTATCTATTAATTTTAATTTAAAAAAAATTCATATAAATAATCTATTATATATATTATATATTTGATGAATTAGATGAATATTTCCTCTCTCTCAGAGAAAAACCTGAACACAAAATTTAGAAATGTTTCCTTTGCAACTAAACTGAAATAAATTATTTTTAGAAATTAATATAAATTAAAAAATAAATTTTAAATAAATATATGAAATATAAAATAATTATATAAAATAATTATATAAAGTATTACATATTTATACAAAATATAAAATAGTAAATAGTTAGAAACAATATAAAATAATTATATTTGAAAAAAAAAAAATTAGAAACTAAATTACTACTTAACTACTTAAACTAAAATTAAAATTAAATGAAAATATAAAATAGCATTGAAAGTCACACTAAAATGCCTGAAAGTCAGTTACTGATATAAAATATCAATTATTTAATTTTATAGAAAAACTGCATTAGCATATTTTTTTAAGCAAAATATTTCACAAGAAAGCAGTTTGTTAGGTTTTTCAGTCTTAAAAGTTTATTTTGCTTGTCAAATACTGACTTAAGTTTTATGAAAAACTCCTGTATATAATACTATTAAAACCAGAAGAAAATGACAGGTTAATGGGAATATTATTGAAGCCCTGTAAGCACAAAGCTTAAAATACGATTGGTTAGAAATCAGAAAAATCAGTCACTGGGAAACTGAGGGGAACTGAATTCATACATGCACTAAAAACGATTGTGAGAGGAGCTGTAAAAACAGCTCCAAAAAGTGAAATTGGTACTAAAAAACCCTCCTGCAGAGTTTGAGTGCTGATGACACTTGCTTTGATATTTTGTTGTTTAATGCAATGATATCCAAACATTTTAACTGTAAAATCGCAGCTGTGTTCTTGAGTAAAAACATCTACATTTCAGCGTGAGCCTGAACAGCTCTGAAGTTTAACAACAGCCAGTGAAGCCGGTTCTGCTGAGACGTTCCTCTATGTGCTGTAATGAGCATAGATGGTTATGAAGGCAGATGCCCTACGAACAGAAGTGTGTGTGTGTGTGTGTTTTAGAGGGTGGGGGAAGAAAGCGAGAGACAGTGAAAGAGAGAGCAGGGTAGAACCTTGCCTCAAGCAAAAGCCACTGAACAGTTAAGAACTTCCTGTTTCACTTCAGGCTACGAAGAAAACGCTAACCACACATGATGGAATGATGGCCTTTCATCCGTCCGAAGAAAAGAGGAAGAGAAAGAGAGGGAGCCAGCAGAAGAGAGATGTTCTAAGACAGATCCTATTTTCTTGCTGTCTGTGTCAATTAGTCCTGCGTCTTTGTGTTAAGCGCAGGTAACCATTTAAACGCCTCAGTGCAGCGTTTGGACTCAATCTGTCCGACTCGCTTTGGGTGGTTTGAGAGAGACAGAGGAGAACAAAAGGCGTGTCGACCTGCACAGTGCCGCAGCTGATCACAGACGTTCATATGACTGCATGCGGTTGGATTTTGGTTTGATTGATTGCTGGATGATGATCATTTTGCAAATACTACAGACTCTGGCTGTATCAGTATACTGTGAACAAATTTAGCCACTAGCAAGGGCCTTGATTCACTGAACACTGGGACAGTGACGATTCTGTTAGGGTTGCACAATACAAATCATACATCTTAACTGGTAACCTGTTAAAAGCACAATATGCACTTATATAAAAACACACTACCATTCAAATGTTTGGGGTCTGTATGATCTTTTTTTTTTTTTAATGCTTTGAAAGAAGTCTCTGATGCTCATCAAGGCTGCTATTATTTGTGCAAATAAACAGTAAAACAGTAATATTGTGAAATATTATTACATTTGAAAATAATACTGTATATATTAGAAGATCATTTATTCCTGTGATGCAAAGCTGTATTTTCAGCATCATTACTCCAGTCTTCAGTGTCACATGATCCTTCAGAAATCATTCTAATATGCTGATTTGCTGCTCAAGAAACATTTGTTATTATTATCAGTCAGCATTTCTTTGAAATAGAAACACTTTGTAACATTATAAATGTCTTTACTCCCACTCTAGATCAATTTAATGCATCTTTGCTGAATAAAATTTAGTGTAACTACTTCACTTGCATATATATACTTATACATAAATGCACATAAAACTTTAATTTTCCTCTAAAATCTGTATAAAACGCGTGCAGGTACTAAAAATGTGCAGGGCAACTATTATGAAACAAATCATTCAGACTGCTTTTTTGAAGTGGACCAACTGATTAACAGAAAATATTTGACTCAAAAGAATGATTCATTCATGATTTAGATCTAGTGCAGATGTTAAGATTTTTAGCCAAAAATTTTTGGTCTGTTCCTCCCTTTAAAATTCCTGCATGACTGGAAATATGGTACATGAGTCATATAAACCATTTGTGATTCTTTCATCCTGCTTTTGCATCTTTTTGTTGTCTGAAAGCTTTAATACATACTCACATGTCGTTCTAAGTGATTTCTATTATATTTCTTTCTTTTTGCAAAATACTAAAGGGGAACATGAAGGCTGTTTTTTCCTGCATTTACAATGAATGAGTAAATGATGACTAAATGTTAATTTGGGGCGAACTGTTGCTTTAATTTAGCATTAAACAGTTGTGAAGGGTGCGATGCGCTGCTGCTTTAAGCAGTCGTGTAATACGTGTTTGTCTGTACGGCCTCTAATAAAGCAGCAGCTGATATCTGAGTCCAGACCCTACGATAGCTGTTCACTCGCATTTCAGAAGCGAAATGTTTAGCCATTAGTGGAGCGCTTTGATGTGTCAAACAGGTTAACAGGTACATTTTCTGCTTCATGAAATGGTGTTTTAAAATACGCACACACACACAGTGGTTAAAGGCAGATGCTTAGAAGTGCAAATTGGCCGCATCTGTGTCTCTGATCAGCAGATTGCGCGAGTATGTGTGTTTGCCGTGTATTTCCCAGTGATGCTGTGACAGGGCTTTTACACGACGCCTCCAACCCGGCTCAGGGATGAGTTTCAGGCACTACATGCAACCTCTGCTTCACTCTATTTCATTTAAAGGTACTGTATGTCATTTTTTGACTGTATTAAGCATAAAAATACCCTATGTTTGCAGACTAGGAACTAAGTTCACATACTTGTTTCCCTGAAAAACAATCCGACAGCCTGTTTTTCTACTATAGTATATACGTTTTGTGTCAGAATGTCTGTTTTTGTTTTAGTCTGTGACTCAGCCCACTGCCAAATCACACAATAGTATTTCAACAACCCGGGCTGCAAGTTGGTGGAAAACACACTGTATTGCAGCAATGGAAGCCAGCAAACAAACTGGGTCAAAGGTCGCAGATTCTACCCAACCTAAAAAGCCTCGGCATCCATCTAAACAGCTCTATGACCAGAGGAATATTAAAACAGGGATAAATCACTTCATCAACTTACATTGTTTGTCGCCTACTATTGTCAAATGCGCTCGTTTGCTGAATGTCAATGGTATATTTTCACTTGCTTTATCGTCCAACAGATGGAAACACAGTAGAATCACTAAGAAAAATAATATCGCATTTAAAACATGCTGCACGATTTTGAGGCATCAGTCAAGTCTGTAGGACAAATGAAGTTTAAAGTCAACATGAATCATTAACACTGGCTTCATTTACTTTCTGCACACATGTTCCAGGTCTTATTGGAAATTATTCATCAGTGCACCTTATTTCAAGGAAAAAAGGTATTTGTAACCTTAAATCACAATATAAAAACTTGCTCTTCTTCTGAATTAGGTCTTTTACTGTTTCACTCACAATAAAGAAATGAGTCCCAAATGATAATTCATGTGGTTCTCATAAACGTCTAAAGTCCTATAAGGTCCCACTGCTATAGTTCTTAGATACAGTGTGTCAGTGGGCGGGTCTAAGTGAGACCCCTCCCTCTCAGCTGGTGGGCAGGTCTAATCAAGCCTCCTACCCCTTTCAGGCTTACAGTGAGATGGGCGGGTCTATGTGAGGCTTAGCTTAGCGTTACAGTGTGCTGGTGGGCGGTGCCAGATCAGGCTCAGGCTCCTCCCTCTCCCCGACAGCAGTGTCAGGTTTCATTATGTGGTTTTTTGGTGCGGTGGCGAATCCTCCCACTCGACACACACAATCGCCCATAGTCAGGCTGAGCGTGTTGTATGTGTGTGTGATGTCAGTGCCACAGGCGACTACTGCTCATGGGCCAATCTACCCAACCTGTCACTCCACATCTGTCTCCCACACACACTCGCATGGCGATTCTGCCTGAAGCGTCTGGGCGGACACATGGAAAGTGGATTTTTGTAAAACACTTAGCAATATTAGCAGACTCAAGATGGGTCATGTGTTTGTGTGTGTGTTTTTGGGGGTGCATCTGAATTGTGATGAATTGGCAATATGAGCCAAGAGTACATGTGTATGGGTATTTCACTTACCTGCTTCCCTTAAAGCTGAAATGCACCATTTTTTTGCTATTAAATACTCTGTTCTGTTTCAGGTTAATATGCAGAATATGCCAGTGGCATGAGATTATCTGTTTTGTTGGCCAGTAAATGAAGGAGTGAAGTTGTTTGAAGACAATCCCATTATTTTTACAATTCAGTTTAGTGAAACTTAATGACATACTTTGGCTTTAAATACATTTACATTGTTTACTAAAAACACTAGAGACCAACTAAAATTGACAAATGAACCCTCTCTGTATAGATCAATATATTTGACTAAATCCAAGGTTTTTTGGATTGGGTAGTCAAGTATTATCTCCTCATGTTTAAACATTGATGTGAACAATGCATCATTAAGTATTACAAATATTTAAAAAATATAGATATATTATAAGTAGATTTTTTATTTTTGGCCAGTAAACTAAAGACTGACATAACATTAACATTAAAATAAAACATATTTATTGCAAAAACATTTAAACAAAATTTAAATGTATATAAAAATATATTAATAAATAAATGCAAAATATATAATATAAATTAATTTAAAAACATACTCATTTTATCCCATAAACGGATTAAATCAGTTTTAGGAAATATATATATAATTTTAGGATATTTTAAAATAAAAATAAATTAATAAATACATTTAAAAATACTTTTAAAAGTGTTATTCTTAAAAAAAAATTCTATAGCCAATAATAATCAAAAATTAAATATTATATATATTTTTCAAAAATATGTGGTTTACTTCAGAAAGTATTCTACTTGAGATTCTTTTTATAGCCAATAAACCAATAACTGAATGAAATTAAAATAAAATAAAGTATTAAATATATTTCTAAATATTATTTTAAATATTATTTATATATTATATTATTTAAAATATACATATATATAAAAAATAAAATAATACATACATTTAAAATAATTGTTAAAAGTTTTTCTTCTGGCCAAGAAACTAAGGATTGAATAAGACCAAAATAAAATTAAAGGATTAAAAATTTTTCTAAAATACAGATAAATATTTTTAAAATATGAAAAATAAAAATGAACTAATACATAGATTTAAAAATCACTTAAAGTGTTTCACTTTAAAAAGTATTCTTTTTTCCTGGCCATAAACTAAGGACTGAATTCTAATAATGCACACTGTTGAAAACTGGAACTCTCATTACCAGGAGGTAAGGACACACACATGCCCACACACACACACACACAGCGCATTAATTTAAGCCAAGACTCTACCTGAGTTTAACTACTCACCACCAGTCATTCCCAAAACTACAGCTCGACCTCATTGCCCCAGGATATATATCCCACACACATACACACACAGGAGAGCAGCTCCTCTCACACTCCCATTAATTAACCACATTAACATACGAGCACAATGACCCAGTCAAATGACCCGGGGCGAGAGCCGTTCAACTTCATTAAATGTGAAGCCGTCACCCTCCGCAGTCTCTCAGCGGCGCTATCATCTCATTCTCACCGCCACATAACTTCACACGTCACTCAGTGCGAGACATAAACAGGCCAGCTAATTAGAAGCGGTTTAATAATGACCAGCAATAAACCAAAGACTCTTCGTAAGTTTCTAAAGAGCTGACATTGGTTTATTGTACATTTTTTGGTTGTTTTCAGTTCTACGCCTCCCTGACCTTCATATCACATGCCTGAAGGCGATTCAGAGCACTTTAAACTGATTTCAAAGCAAGAAAGAAAACAACTAAATTTGTAGTTGAACTCTGATAGTTTTCGTGCACTCTCAGATAGACGCTCGTTCAACATCTTCCTCACATCTGAACATTTACACATAACTGAAACTTTAGCATGACGTGTCATTATTAGTACTGCGATTCAGACCAGCTTCTATGAAAACTAAAAACATGATGCAGTGTCAACATTAATTGTGGCACTGCAATATAGCCCAAAAAATACATGCTAAACAGAAATTAACTAGTCCAAATGATGTTAGCTTGTCTCAAATGTGCCCAGTGTCATAATTCAGAGCAAACCAATCTGAACAATTATTGTAATACTAAAAAGTGCAATTTTCATTTACTTAATGTGTAAAAAAGATCTCATTGCCATTAATGCAATGGGAAAAAAAAAGATGTATTATTTAATTTTTTTGTTGTACTGCCCTAAATTATGCTGATTTTTAATGTAATTGTGTCCAAACTTATTTTTATTATCGTATTACAGAAATGAAAATGAGAGCTTTACATTACAATAATGAGAATTTAATGTATTTAACTGTCATGAAAATAATATCAGTGCAAAAAACTGAATTGCCCTACAAATAGGCCTCATTTTCTTTACGCAATATTTCATTTCTTATTGCTTCAATTAGATTTTTTGGGTGAACTACAGTATGTCCCAGAGATTTATAAGATTCACCTACAAATATACACGGCTCTGCAAAAGTTTGGGCTTCGTGAGATTTTTAATGTGTTTGAAAGAAGTCTCTTCTGCTCACCAAGGCTGCATTTATTCGATCAAAAATGCAGTAAAATTTGGAAATATTATTGCAATTTAAAACAAATATTTTCTTTTGTAATATATTTTAAAATGCTATTTATTTCTGTGATCAAAGCTGTATTTTCAGCATCATTACTCCAGTGTTCAGAGTCACATGATCCTTCAGAAATCATTCTAATATTCTAATTTGATGCCCAAGAAACATGTAGTATTATCAATGTTGAATACAGTTGTGCTGCTTTTCATTTTTTTTCAGGATTTTCTGATTATTTATCAGGATTTGCTGATATTTATGGCTAAAAAGTGAGAAGTAATTCTAATAGCTTGTAATGTAAATCAATGAGACCTTTATAAGAGTATAGCAGACACTTACATAAAATTGTATAAATATGAGTTATCAATCTATATCTCCAAATAATATGTCTTAGTAAGATGATATTTAGATTTATGATCAAAGCTCTGTAGATTCAAAACATATAATGCAATGGAATGATAATTGAGAGATAAACAAATAAACGTTCCTCAAAAGCATGATTATCATATCTGAAGCTCACATTTAAACAATTATTTGAGACTTTTATACTTTTACTTGCTAAAAAGTATAAACTTTCAATCAGATGACAAAAGGCATGTAATAGATTGAGTACAACAGGTTTTCCAGCAAAGATTTGATCATGTTGATCATTTAGAGGCCTTTGCAATGCGTGCATCAAATATAGGCTTAATAGAGTTAATAATTTTGTGGAACCAGTGATGCATTCTAGATTATAAATGTCTTTACTGTCACTTTTAATCAATTTAAGAAATGTATTATTGGATTTCTATTGATTTCTAGCACTCGGTCGATCAAAAACAGTGTGTTTGTGTATTAGTAAGGCAGTATGAGGTGTATGCATCTGTTAGTGGTCACTGCGGCGGCCGTTAACCCCAACCATACGATTAACAGCGCAGTCATGACACACTCACACAAACACACTGAGTTTTGGAGTGGTCTGCTGCGGTCACTGCTCATTTCCTGCCCCCCAGCTCTGTTCCCAGGGTTCCTTGGGGCAACCTGTCTGGCAAATTACCTGCTGAGCTGTAATGAGCTGCCAACAGCCAAACACACACACACAAGCACACATTATTTTCTCAATCCTCACATAAATTCAAACACTAATTCAGTGTTCCTCACACACAGCAGAAAGCACACTACTCTTATTCTCCAGTGGTCGGGTTTAATGAAGCCGAGTTGAATTAATGCAGGTGAGCTGAGCTCTGCAGACGGATATAGAATGAACGTATAGAGCTGAAGAGATGTATAGAGAATGACAGAGAGTCAGGATGAGCTGAGAGTGATGCTGGCAGAGAGACAAGAGCCGTGTATAAACAGAGCCGCTGAAATGGAGCGGTGCCTCGATCAGCTCAAAATCTGACATTATTGACAACTTGAGACCCCCGCACACACACACACACACTCATACATACATGTATCTAGACCCGTGAATCTCATGAAACCATATCCAGGTCACATTTCAGCTCAACATCAAAACAAAATGGTAAGAAATTACATTTTTCATAAATAAAATGAAGACCGCTTTTAGGACCATTAAAATGTGTGACATTATTGTTCATGACAATTAAGCACATTTCGACACCAATTCTCTCTGCTGTAAGGCATCTGGATATTTTACTTTTGACTTTCTGGTCACATTTTTCTCAGAGATTTCATAAGCTTCTGTCATACAATATTTTTTTTTTTTTAAACCGCATACAACAATTACAACAAACACTACCATGATGTATAAACACTTGATACTCATATTTTTGTTTCTGAAATACAGTAATGAGATTTTATTTTGCACTAAAATGTAAGAATGTATTTAAAGTTTAGATACAATAATAGTAATAATGCTATTCTCTCCTACTTTCTTGCTCTCTCTATATATATTTGTATGTGTGTGTGTGTGTGTGTGTGTGTGTGTGTGTGTGTGTGTGTGTGTGTGTATTTATAAAACGGTATAACTCTCATGAAAACACTTACCTAAGATACAGTCCATATACTTATTAATATATTAATAATACTACTACTGTAAGAAAGGCCGCGCCGATAACTGAACAATCACATATGCGCAACTCCGGTGCAGACTGATGTGCTTCAACACAACCGGAGTGCACGCAATAAACGACGAACAATATGTGCAGAACCAACTAATAATATACTAATATAAATAATAAAAATGAATTGTCCTAAAAATAATCACAATACTTATCATTTCTTTGGTTTTGGGGGGAAACATGAGCTGGACATGATCTTGACACGACAGCTTTCATATTCACCAATACATCAAACACACACATAAAGACAGACTTTTTTCCCAGACAGACGTCGACACATTAAAACGATGATTCAGAACTACTACGCTATGTGAAATGTCCCAAAAACTTATCATGACACACTAAAAACACTGAATTCGTGCAAAGGATTATGGGTATGCTCTGACAGACAGCAGGCCATTTAGCATCCAGCTCACCAAGACAACACCCCCCCCCCCCCCACTGCTACAGTGCCTGGGGGGGTTTCCACGGTGACGGGCCATGTCAGCGTCAGCCGCTCAAATCTGCCAGTCTGCGCTACGGCCCTGCCATCTGATTGGCCGCTGCATGCTGCTATGGAAACTCAGGCGGAAGGAAGCATGGAAAGGGAGTGTCGACGCCGAGTGGAGTGTGTGTGTGTAAATGTGTGTGTTCTAGTCTTTCCTGGACGTCCCTGCCCTCATGGGACCCCTGATGCAGATGTTTATAAAAACCTGAAAACTAGTGGAGTTTGAAAAATGAATGACAGAGACTAAGATCAGCGTGTACGGTCTGTTTATGTCTTAGAGAATCAGTGTCTAATCAGCTACTGTAATGCTTCAGTCGGCTGAGAAACAGCAGCTAGTGACCAGCCTAAATGAACAGTTAAATCTATCATCTTGCTGGTTTACAGCATATGGTATGTTTTATCCACTTTTATGCTGGCCTACATGAAATAACCATCTAGACTAACTTGTGCCAGTAACAGATCAACATTGCATATCTAAACCAGTTGGGCCTTTTATTTCATTTCACAAAACAAAACAAAATAAAATAAAAACTTCTTCAGCTAACTTAATTTGAGTCACACACTTAATTTTGTACAACAAATGTTTAAAAATCTTGTGTAGTGGAAATCTGAATTAAACACAATAAAATCAAAGTATGAAACTCCTAGATAGCAACGGCACATTTTAAACATAACCTTTTCTCAATATATGAAATGCATTGGATGAGTAAGCAAAAAATAACCTGTAACAGCCTGAGCACAAAAACTCATAAACATAAACTCATCTAAATCTCCACCATAACATGAACTCTAAATCTCTGAACAATAAACACTGACAAGCCTTATACTCAAAAACATATTAAACACTTTTTATTTGTATAAATGTAAATATTATTTGTTTTGCTGATCTGTTTTAAAAATACATTTAGAATTAACATAATGAAATTGTGACAAAATGTTCATAAATTCTGTTGAATTAGCTCATTTTAACAAAGTAAATTAAGTAGCAAAAATTCTTACAAATAATTGACTTTATTAATTAAAACTAATTGACTAACATAAGTATGCAAGTTAGTCCATTAAAATTAATATACTTTGTAAATGAATAATTGACTAATACAACTAAAGTTAGCAATTGTCTAGTAATTGTTCAATGACTGTTAATGTAGACGTCAATTTAAAAACCAATTTTTAACCAGCTTTTGAAATTTTGATAGTGCCAAACTAAAAAGTTTTGCAAGTGAGAAACCAAATATCAAAAAATAAAATAAAAACACGACTTAATTCATCAAATATAAATCACTAATACTCACATACGCTTGCGCTGCTGTTGATTTCCCTCCAGAATGATGTCACTTCCTGTAGGATGATGTCATTCTGAAATTATGTCATGTTTTTTGTTTGTTGAAATCATTTTACAAAAGACTGAGAAGAGAAAACAGAACAGAAAGTGATATTGAGGGCACAGGAAAATCTTTAAATTGAAACTTAAACTTTTAATCAAAATTATAAAATTATATTTAAAATGTTTAAAAATGTAATTTATAAATCAATTAAGAAGAAAAAAGAAGAAAATAAGTTACATCTTAGAAGATATTTAAAATTGCATGACCTTTTTTTATTATAAAAGAAAACCGTTAATCTGATTGCAATTGTGAAATTGTGATTTTTATATTTTATTTTGCCTATTAAGATATGTGGAGTGAAAATATACTTAATAGTAGAAATCACCCAAACTGGTCTAAACTTAATTTTTTCCCACACAGCCAATCACAGTGTCATCCGTCCCTTTACTGCAATAAATACAGCTTTACACAAACAACCAGTCACGGGAATGATCCAAATTCACTGCACTACCAGAAAATAACCGTCTTGATGTATCTATGAAGGCTTGGGTTATGGAGACTGTGGTTGAGAACGGATGAAACTGACTGTCTGAATTTCCTAACGATATTCAATCCAGGGAAAACTGACCTAAGGAAGCTACAGGGGTCAATTTGTGTCTAAAGGACTTTGTGTGTGTGTGTGTGTGTGTGTGTGTGTGTGTGTGTGTGTGTGTGTGTGTGTGTGTGTGTGTGTGTGTGTGTGTGTGTGTATTTCTGGGCTGTTGCGGACTGGTTAACCCTTAAGTGTTTTGCCCTGAGGACGTCATTAAATGTTCAGCAGCACACCTGGGAGGAGCTGCAGCTAATATGAGTGAGAGAGAGTGTCTAAATGCTACACACACATATATATAACTCCAGTCAGGAAGGAAGGTCAAATTCATAATTGATGGTTGCTTTTTATTTGAGGTGCCATGGGACACAGGACTGCAGCCTAATTTGATGAGAAATCGTTTTTTAAGGTTGTTACTTTGGTTTGACACGTCTGCTTTGAGCCGCCTACCTCCCTCTCAACTCAAACAGCACTCCGCTCTGATGGACGAATTAAAGATACATGTGAGAATAAATCTTACATGCAGGAGAGAAGAGTGCACTGTAGCACATAAAGGTGCATGTGAGTGTGCATTTTGCCGGACGGGACCAAAAAAGTGGTGAAACTGATAAAAAAGTCAAAGCAAGAGAAAAACCAGGAAATTAAATTCAAAGCAGCTATTTATTATTCATATTATTATTTGTGGTGGTGTTAATTAAAGTTAAAGAAACTGTAAATTATGCGTGCATGCTCATTATGATAATGACATATGCAGAGCATGCGGCTGTCGAGGGAGGGTTCAGACCTTGACTCCACAATCGCAGAATCTGAATGTCTAATATCGCACGCTTCATATAGTGCATAAAAACAGATGCTAGCATTACACTTTTAACATTTTCTGAGGAAAAAAGGTGAGCTGTGTTTTGAGTGGTTACTAAGTTTCTTTCTTGGAGCTCAAGAAAAATGTCTTAGTGTTTAGTTTTGTTTGACGTGAAGATGAGTAAATGACAACATTTAAATTTTTACGTTTCTAACCATTTGTGTAGGTGAAATCAAATTAAATTACAATAAAAATGCCCAAAATATTCTACATTTTAACACATGCAACAAGTCTGATCTCTTTGAAGAGTAAATGCACACCTCAGCTCAAGAAGTTGCATAGTTTAAGGCATCAATTCTGTTGCACAAATGCACAAAAAGTTCAATGGTAAAGTTTTTTCTGCAGCTCAAACAGAAAAACCCTGCACTAATAACAGCAAGGTCATGGGTTCAATTCCCAGGGAATGCATGAATTATTATTATTATTTTTTAATGTTTTGCATGAAAAGGTCTGCTAAATGTAAAAGCATTTGTCAAAAGCTGAACAATTTTGAACAGTAGAAAATTATTTTTGAAATTAAACATAAAACATAGATTACGGAAGTATCTTTTAGAAAGAAAACAGTATTTAACTTCAAATTTAAATTTAATTCAAGGCGTTATTTGCTGTTTCCTTTTTAATTGGTTGTGAAATTTAAAAATGAAAAATGTTTCTACACCAATTTTTTAGTGTAGGAGGTTGTTCAAACTACTTAACCTAATTAGGAACAATAGATGCTCTTAGCAATAGATGATCTTAACAAGCCCTACTAATTACTTAATAATGAGTGCATGTGTTAATTGGATGGATTTACTGCTAAATCAATTTTTTTACATTTACAGAGCATGCTTTGTGCCTCACTTTTTCTTTAAATTATATACTTTCAGATGCTTTTGGAATTAGAGGATTTCTTTAGGCCTTCATATGAGAGCTGGGGTTTCCTCACAGAGACACTTTGACGTTGGATTGTCCATCAATATTTAAGATCTCTGTAATCGACATTCAGAAAGATTTTTAAAATCAGCCCTGTCAGATCTGAGGAAATCCTGTGTTTATCTCGTGAAAACTACCTGCTTAAGATCACAATCCAGTGCGTTCCTCAAACAACGCTCTCGTAAAGCTCACAGACGAATCGTTAGATAAACAAGCATCTCTCATGCGTGTCAGGGGTTTGGATCTGCTCACCTCATGGGTTTACCAGCTCAACCACAGCACAAGCCCAAGCCGCAGAGCTCATCCTGTGGAGAAACATGCATTTATGAGCCACATGACCGTGTCAGCTAACAAATTTCATAGTGAGATCTCTATAATAATGTTTTCCTTACACTGCAATGAAATTCAATAGACAGCAATTGGAGAGCATTGTTGTTGTTGTTGTTAACTAAAAATCAAACTATTACATTTTTGATAATTGAAATAAAGCTAAAATAAAGTATAAATAATATTAAAAAATGTAAAATAAAAGTTTTGTAAAAAAAACAAACAAAAAAAAAAACGCTGATTTTATCTATTTTTATTCTTTAAAAGATAATTTTCAAAGAGCCTTCTCAGACAATTTTGATGTTTAAATAAAACATAAATGTGAACTCCATTAAATCTCTGGAGTGATAACTCATTCCTGTGCTGCAAAAGGAAATGATGGGAAATGTAGTTTGTTGGGTCAGCCTGCTACCTGCACAACAAACAGTACAGTCAACCTTCACAATGAAAAATTAATTAAGATCATTAGCATTCATGTATATATGCATTACCATTTGAGCTCCAGGAAAGCTTTGTAAACTGCTACTGACAATTTCAAAAAAAATGGCTCTTCGAGATGTTTCATCAAAATATCCTGTTTTAACACAAAATACATTAACAGAGAGAAAGGGTATCAAAACAACTATCTTGTGCCTGATTTTTTTTGTTGTTGTTGTTGAATTTCCTGTTAAAACAACGTTAAAGCACAGAAGCGCTTTAATAATTCATACATTTACATGCTGGAAGCTAAAACCTGAGAATACCAGATTTCCAGGGAATCAAACCAACAATCTTGGTTGTTGCTTGTTTTTTTTTTCTTTTGGTCTTTTGTCGTATTTCCTGTTAAAACAAAATTTGCCAAAGTGCTTTAACTATCAATCTTTACATAATTTCACACATTTGCATATTGGAAACTAAAATCTGAGACCACCACCAGATATCTTGGGAAATGAACCCACAATCTTGGTGTTGTTTGATGTTTTATCAGAAAATACATTAACAGAGGAAAGACAACCACATGCAGACGTGCTTTAACTATCAGTCTTTACATAATTTTACACATTTGCATGCTGGAAACTAAAAGCTGAGACTACTACCATATTCCATGGTAATCAAACCCATTATCTTGGTGTTATACTGTATATATATATATATATATATATATATATATATATGTATATATTGCTTGGTGTTTTATCCAAAAATACATTAACAGAGGAATCTTGGTGTTGCTTAATTTGCTCTGTCATTTGCATGCCGGAAACTACAACCTGAGAAACAAAATGCATATTGCTCTATACATACAGATATCGCAACTAAGAAAAATTTGGAGTAGGATTTACTTTACTACTCAGAAACTACCTACTCCAAAAATCATTGTTTTATGGACAATTCAAAAAAATATATATATTCACAGTGTAGCCTTTCTGAAGTTATCGTGTCACACAAAAAGTCAGTATAATGCCTACAGTATATGAGGTGCTCATAAGGCTTCATAAAAGATGGAGATATTTAGAGCCTTGTAAATACTTCTGAAGCCTGTGCTAAGGGTGTATAATGATGTTTATAGCAGCCGTATTAAAACTGCATGCACTCACCTGTGTTAGCAGAGGCTAGTCCCTCTTCCCTTAGGCAGGTTACGGTTCTCGCTCTCAGAATGGCCCGAGGCCTTGGTTCTAACACACTCATCCAGACATATCTCCTATCCCTTAGTTCAGCTCTCCCTCTACTGCTGTCTGCCGCTCTTCATCTCCCTCTTTCTTTTGCTTTGTTTTCTTTATAACCAATTATACCCTCCTTTTCAAGCTATTACCACTTGTTGTCTCATCCCTTGACCACGGTGATCACCTCAGGTTGTGGTTTCCAGCATGCTAATGGGCGCCATGATTACGTAAAGACTGATAGTTACTCACATTTTTGTTTCTTGTGTTCCTGTATTTCCTATTAAAACAGGAAGATGGGGTTGGAACATGTCAAAAGCCTTTTTTTGTTAAATGCACAACAGCCTTTTTAGTTCATATCAAAGCCATTTACCAAGACTTGCTATTGCTAGTGAAAGCACATTCTCATTTTAGAGAGCAAATAAATTAGATGCATTAGTGTAAGATGAGTCATCAACACTGAAAGATTGTACAGTATAAACGTGTGTATCAGCCTGATCAATTGTTATTTTAATATTTTATCTTAGTTTAAGTTTCAGTAAATTTGTTGTGCATTTGTCATTTTATTCGTTTTATATATTTCTATTTAGCTTTATTTTCACTTCAGTTTTAATTTTAGCAGTTTTAGTATTTTTAATAGATTTATTTATTTCTTTTTATTTTGGTTATTTCTTTTTTTTTAAGTGTATGTACTTAAATGTATTTTATTTTAATTAGTTGCCAAGGCAACATTTCCTTTTTTTCTTTAAGTTTTTTTTAAAGTTTAAGCTTTTCATCTAATATTTATATTTTATTCATTTATTTATTTTTCAAGTGATGAAAAAGATTTTTAGTACAAAATAGTATATTCTGTAAAACATGGCTGCAAAACATTGCAAAAATGTTTCCTGTCAAACATTTGAACAACGTTCAGCAGATGTAATGCTAATGAATATAGTGTCTGCCCTCTTTAAGACGTTTATCAGAACACAAATATAATGCTTAAAACATGTAATGCTTTTCAAATGATGCACACTTTCACAGACGTGTTAGAACTTAGACGTGTCCTTGGAGAAAAAAAAATTACATGACAAGTTTTGAAAAATAAGAGAGAAAACAAATCTTGTTCACTTCTTAAAAACATCAAATGCAAGCGTTACTGAGAGAGGGCAGTTGTGCATCTGTTGCAGCCAAATTCATTTCTGAGTGTCTTGCCCTCAGAAACCAGCCCCTTTGAACATCATATTCAAGACCTGTTTGCACAACAAAATAATATAGAGTTTTTCATGTCTTCGTAAATATTCAGTTCAAATAAAATAACATCTACTTCTTAAATTAAATTACATTTATTATAAATTTAATAAAAAGGAAAACAAATTAAAATAAATAAAAAAAAAATAAAAAAATGAATAAAAATAAAATAAAATAAAATAAAATAAAATAAAATAAAATAAAATAAAATAAAATAAAATAAAATAAAATAAAAATTGAAAAATGTTTTAATGTTGTTTGGAGCCTTTTGACTTTCAAAATATCTTTTTGCACTATATGTGTGTTCAATGGAAAAATAACATTCAAACATGATGTTTTTGCCACTTGCACATCAGTTCCAGTCAGGTCTGAATTAATTTGTAGAATGTCAAAAAAATAAACCAGGGTTATTATAGTTAATAAACTAAAAACATAATTAACATAACTTAATAAAAATAACTTTTGTATTTCAGCTAATTGCAAAGGCAAGACACATAAAATTCTACAAAATTACTATAACTAAATAAAAAACTGAAGATATTAAAATAAAGAACTGAGTAAGTATTAATAAATTATAACAGCATCTCAATACTAAAATAAACCTGAATTAAATGCATTAAAAAATTAAATTGTTATTAAATCATAAGTCAACCTTCAGTATTGTTTAAAGAATATTTTATGACTATTTTTGACACTTTATTCATCCATGTGTATAGATGCTTTGGCAATAAAGTATGCAAAAACAATCAGGCCTACATGAAGCACTTTGAAATGTTGAAGCTGTGACAGACTTCCAGGCGTTATTGCTATCACACACCGATCATACACAGCTTTAGGGAACAGGACCTGACGGGTCACGATCCCGACGTCCCGCTCGTGGCGATCCGAGATACAGCAACACACTCACTTCAGACACTATAGTCTTGTCTCTTGCCTCGCACTGGCGTATGATGCTAAAGGGCTAATCCACATATTAAAGCTAATTTATGGAGATCCGGTAAGCACTGCCTTTAAACATGCAGTCAAATTAATATTCAAATGTAATTCCTCACCTAAAGAAATAAAACATGCTAATGGCATACTAATTTAGTTGCAGCTCCTGTTGCTCAGAGGCTGATGGTCTGATTTCTCAAGGCCGGGTATTTAACACTGCAGCCTGAGAGTAAAGAGAGAAATTTTCTTGCCGCAAATGAATTAGTAAACAGCAAGTACGTGTTTGTAGAAGCGTGTGTCGGCAGCTGTAAATGTACGCTGCTGGATGTATCGTGTCAAATAGTTTGTTCGTAACCGCGTACGTCCTCTCGGGCCAGAAAAGGGTCACGTTTTAACTTCAACCTCGTCTCATGCAGGGAAACGATTTTTTATGCGAACTTGATATAATTATGACTTATAGATGTGAGGGAAAAAGCACAAAAGCGAGGGATCGTTTGGATTGGCGGGGAAGTTGCACATTAGCCGTCACCACCTGTGGCTGTTTTCAGTATCGTCAGTGTCTACGGGGGGATGAATAAAACAAATGAAAATATAAAAATATAGACATTGGTTTGTCATTGTGTGCTGTCCTCCAGGGGTGACATTTGCATATTCATATTTTGGACCGGATACATGAATAATTTCCCTCTCTCCGAAGGTTAGGGCTCATTAATTAAAGCCCAACAATTAGAGAGAATATTTTCTATTATTAATTGTTTTGGTGTGTGTATGTGGCACCACACGGAGCTGTTATCATTTATAACTGACCTGAACTCGTCTTTCTAGTTTCCACCCAGTTACCACTGAAAGCCAGTTCACCTTGGGCAATGACAATCTCCAGCTTAACCTCTCAAAGAGCCGCCACAGGGCAGTTCCTCCAGCCCAACAAACAGCTCCTCCTAGATCTTCCGCAGGGAATTGACTCTGCACAAATGAATCGGACCAGAGAACGAGTGCTTACTGAGAGCAGCCGCTTAAACAAACCGTTTAGGTGAACTAGAAACACACTGAGGGATGCTGATGTGGATGAATTGTGAGTGTTTGTGATCAAGAATGGATTTAAAGGTGAAGACTGTTAGCGTCAGCATTCAGAAAGCCCCGCCCCCAAACTCACACCATTGGTTGAGCCGGTGTCACTGCATATAATTAAACTTTTTTTTAAATGAGAAAAGGATGCACTTCATGCAGCTTTAAAGAAGAAAAATAAAGTCACCAACCTGTAATTTTCCAAGTTGACCCTCAATAGCGGCCTACATTATACCTGGATCAAACATACAGAATGAAAATTAGCTTAGAGCTATCATATCAATGCATGCTACTATAATGGGGTTGGTACGATTTTTTCTAATGTTTCTGTCTTAAAGTCTATTCTGCTCACCAAGGATGCATTTATTGGATCAAAAATGCAGTAAAACAGCGATATTGTGAAATATCATTACAATTTAAAATAACTATTTTCCATTTGAATATATCGTAAAATGTCATTTATTCCTGTGATCAAAGCTGAATTTTCAGCATTATTACTCCAGTCTTCAGTATCACATGATCTTCAGAAATCATTCTAATATGCTGATTTGCTGCTCAAGAAACATTTATTGTTATCATCAATGTTAAAAACAAAAACAGATTTTTGAAAACAGATTTAATCTTTTCTTGGATTCTTAGAAAGTTCAAAAGAACTAAATATAAATATTTTCTAACACTGTAAATGTTGTTACTGTTACTTTTGGTCAATTTAATCTGCATGTTTAATATGCATATGTATTTAATAATTTAATATATTTAAATGTATTGAAAATCATTAAAATAAAATATATTTAAATATATTTAGTTCAATATATTTGTATATGTAATATTGAATATGTTAGTGTAAAAACATATTTGAAATATAATAAGTTATATATATATATATACATAGTAAATTAGTGTATTTACTGTCACTTTTGATCAATTTAATGCATCCTTACCTAAATACAATAATTACTTGATTATTTAATTAAATTTAATTTAATGTATTATTTTAAAACATTTCTTATTATTATCAATGTTGAAAACAGTTGTGCTGCTTAGTATTTTGGTGCAAACCATGATATTTTTCCATGATTCTTTGATAAATAGTATGTTCAAAAGAACAGCGTTTATTGGAAATATAATTTTACATTACATTACAAATGTTTTTACTGTCACTTTTGATCCACTTAAAGCATCGTAGCTGAATAAAAGCTAATTTAATTTCTAAAATTAAAGTACTAATTTCTTACTGACCCCAAACTACACACACACACACACACACACACACACACACACACACACACACACACCACACACACACACACACACATGCTGCTTAAAGGTGAATAAATATTAAATTATTATTAAATTATTACCACAATAACAGACCGATCATGATGGTTCACATAGTTGTGGGAGCCTGAAGTTTTTCGGCAATGTGAAAATATCTGAAAGAGAGGAAAAAAAAGTGCCCAGTCAATTCCATGAGATTTTTAATCAGCTGATTCAAAAATTTTTTTTACAAAGGCACATTAGTGTTTTACTTCACTGAAAACAGCATTAAAAACAAGCAACACTGTTCCTAAAGCCACAACAACAAGCAAATCACCAAACAAACACCAAATCCACTCTAGCCAGATTACTTCAACACCATGCCACTAAATGCGCTTAAGCCATTTGGTGGCACTAATGCGCTGAAAGATGTTTTGCAAACCAGCATGAAAATACCAAAGAACGAAGCATCAAGAAGAAACTTGACAGCTTGAAATAAGATGTTCAATTAATTTTGAAGGGTACAAATTCAGTTTGTGTTGAGTGAAATAACGTCTGGCATGCAAGTGTGTGCGCAACAAGTTTCTGGATGTGTGCGTCTGAATATATGTCCATTTCTGTCTCCACGTTTTGAATATATTTGTTGATTTCGGGGCGAATAATGACGGTAAATCAACTCGGTCCAGACTGCTTTAATCGTAATTAATTACCTCCCAGTTTCTCTGTTTCAAAAAAAAAAAAAAGTTGTGCAATATTTATTAAATCACACCAAAAATTTTCAAATGTTGAGGGGGGGATCCTTGAAATTTTCATCAAACGTATTCTAATCAGGCAGTCGTCAGGTCAGCTAATGAGATGGCAGGAGTGAGGGCCTGACACTGCAGGCTCTGCCAGATGACTACCTCTCTCTCTCTCTCTCTCGTTCTATCAGTCCGTATCCCTCGCTCTCTCTCTCTCGCACGCTTTCATCATCGCTGAAGCTCATTAGTCCATCTTTCAGACTTCCATTTGATTATAGTTTCACTTTTTAAAAGTGAAAAATATTTCACTCATTTACTCTCATTAGTCCTCAAGGTCATCGTTTGAAGCCGCTCCTGTCAATATAAGATAAATCGACCCTTCGCTTCCTCTCTCTCTCTCTCATGCGCGTATCTCCTTCAATGCTTCAGAAACGTCTCTCGCTGTCCTTTTGCTCCGAAGTTACACTGCTGTAATCATCTCTTCCTCCCGTCCCTCCGTTTCGCTCACATCCTGACAGAAACTAGCAGAAAGGAAAAATGGAAGACAAAGACGCAGAAAGGAAGATGAAGTGAGAGTCTGGCTCAGCATACTATTTCTGCAATATCTTTATACGGCATAGATAGTAAGAGTAGTACACTAGTATGCAGCATACAAATTGAGCCAGAAACTCAAACTCTAGTGTCTAGTCTTACAGGCAGCATCCTAAATTAAATAAAAATGTCTATTTATAATTATATCTTGAATAGATTTTATGGATTTTGTTTGTGTGTATAAATATATACACACATATACACTACAGTTCAAAATATATTTTTCTGAAATAAATCTCTTCGGCTCACCAAGGCTGCATATATTTGATCAAAAATACAGTAAATAACAGTAATATTATGAAATATTATTACAATTTATAATAACTGTTTTCTGATTTGAATATATTTCAAAATGTAATTTATTCCTGTGATTCAAAGCTGAATTTTCAGCATCATTACTCCAGACTTCAGTGTCACATGATTCTTCAGATTTCATTAAAATGTGCTGATTTGCTGATCAAAAACATTTAGTATTATCAGTCTTCATATTTTTGTCAGGATCATTTGATGAATAACAGTATCTGAAACTGCAATCTTTTATAACATTATAAATGTCTTTACTGTCACTTTTCATCAATTTTATGTGTCCTTGCTGAATAAAAGTATTAATTTCAAAAAGAAACCCCCAAACTTTTGAATGATACACACATATGTATACAGTAGCAATAAACATATCATCGTGATACAAACCACTTGCTTTAAAGGTACTAGTCATACTTGTGACTAATAACTTGACATACTAATTGCAATATTAGTAATAAATAATAAATTAAATGACATAATTATTGTGTATAGACTGCCAAGGCCATATTCAGATTTCCTAAAAGAATTTGCAGATTTCCTCTCAGACCTATTGGTAAATGTTGATAAAGCACTAATTGTTGGAGATTTTAAAATTCACGTTGATAATACAAATGATGCATTAGGACTTGCGTTTACTGACCTAATAAACTGTTTTGGAGTCAAGCAAAACATCACCGGGCCCACTCAAGATTTTAATCATACACTAGATTTAATTATATCGCATGATCTTACTGATATAGATATTGTACCTCAAAGTGATGATGTTACTGACCATTTCCTTGCATTGTGCGTTCTGCATATTGATGATAATAACTATATAGCTTCGCGTTATCGTCCAGGCAGAACTATTGTTCCAGCCACCAAAGACAGATTCGCAAATAACCTGCCTGATTTATCTCAACTGCTCTGTGTACCCATAAATACACATGAACTAGACAAAATGACTGGCAACATGGGCACTATCTTCTCTAATACATTAGCAGCTGTTGCCCCCATCAAATTGAAAAAGGTTAGAGAAAAAAACGTACTGTGCCATGGTACAACAGTAATACCCACGCTCTCAAGAAAGAAACTCGTAGTCTTGAGCGCAAATGGAGAAAAACTAACTTAGAAGTTTTTAGTATTGTGTGGAAAAACAGTATGTCCAGCTATAGACAGGCTCTAAAAACTGCCAGAGCCGAGCATATCCACAAACTCATAGAAAACAACCAAAACAATCCAAGGTTTTTATTTAGCACAGTGGCTAGATTAACAAATAACCAGACGCCACCCGATCTAAATATTCCCTCACAGTTTAATAGTAATGACTTTATGAATTTCTTCACTGATAAAAAAGATAACATCAGAAATACAATAACAAATTTAGATTCTACAGCGTCTAGTACTTCAGCTTCATTCATCGCACCCAAAGATATACTGTAATGCTTTAAAACAATAGGACAGGAAGAGCTAAATAAACGTATCACTGCATCTAAACCAACAACATGTTTATTAGATCCTGTACCCACTAAATTACTAAAAGAGAAAAAACGCTTCTCAATATTATTAACTCGTCGTTATCTTTAGGTCACGTCCCAAAACCATTCAAGCTGGCGGTTATTAAGCCTCTTATTAAGAAACCACAACTAGATCATAATGAACTGCCAAATTACAGACCCATTTCAAATCTTCTGTTTATCACTAAAAACTCATAAAAAGATTTAAAAACTCTACCGTAATTCAAAGTCAGAATTACTATCTCTATAAAGAATTTTGGTCAGGTTTCAGGCCTCACCATAGCACAGAAACTGAACTTGTTAAAATGACAAATTACTACTGCTTCTTGCGTCAGACCAAAGCTGCATCTCATTGTTAGTTTTACTGGATCTTAGTGCTGCGTTCGACACTATAGATCATGACATACTCATACAGTAGATCGATTACAAAACTATACAGGTATTCAAAGGCACGCTTTAAGATGGTTTGGATCCTACCTGTCCGATTGCTACCACTTTGTTTATTTAAATGCAGAGTCATCTCATTTATCACCAGTAAAATATGGAGTGCCACAAGGATCTGTCCTAGGTCCTCTGCTATTTTCAATATGCAATAAGTTTCAGTCTGGATCCAGCCCTTACAAAGACCTGAGATGACCAAACACCTAAGAAGAGATGATGCAAACCCCTCAGAGGACCTCAGATGATGCCAACCCTGAAACAACATTAACTAGCAAATTTTGCTACAAGTTCTGTAACAAGTTTGCTACAAGACTGCAACATTTAATCATTGCTGTTAATAGTGTTCGTCATTAACTGAATTTTACCGTACATTTCTGCCATATGTACATCAATTTGACAATTTGTCACCACTGACAAGCTTCTACTAAATATATTGTAGAAACTTAATTTCCTGTAAAGCTGCTTTGCAACAATTTGTATTGTGAAAGGCACTATACAAATAAACTTGAATTTAATTTAATTTAATTATTATATTTCTAAATGTTTGGGGGCGCCGGCTTTTTCTTTTTTTTAAGAAATGTATTTTTAAAAAATATTTTTACCAGATTTATTTCAAATAAATACTGTTCTTTTAAACTTTCTATTCATAAATGAATTCTAAAAAATGTTTTTGTCAGTTCCTTTCAACATTAAAACAAAACAAAAAGAAACTAATAGACTGAATAACGGTAATCTGACACATCACATGAGTGTATGTTTCTGCTAAGCTCATGTGTAAATGTAGTGTGTTTGTGTGTCTTTAGTTGTAAATGTGGCGTGTGATTGAGGCCTAAGGCTGACTGCAGAAATTAAAGTACAATCGATACTGACTGATGTTTCTTCCTCTGAAGAGTCTCCACCAGTCACACTGTGTGTGTGTGTGTGCTGTCATACACATTAGTACTGCTGCTTCATGGATTAGCAACTTCTGTATTAATTGCTAATTGCTCTTAATGTAATTTAATGACTGTCAACATTCAAATATGTTTTCCCTACGATTATGAATAATTTTGCATCAAATCAAAGTTTGTAATGTCAGTTTCTGAGCTTGTTGATCTGGTTTATTACTTTGAATCTCCATGGAGAAAATGTATTTGAAAAATACTTCTGGAGCCAAAGCCACTAAAAAAATGGGTGGTTACTATTGCGCTCTATAGTCTCTCTCTTATTTATATGTGTGTGTTTGTTCTGAGGCTCCGCCCCTGACCGGGGTCTCAACCTCATATTTAAAATGTCAGACAAAGTGCTGAGATGTCACAAAGCATCAGTGTCCAGCAAACTCGCTCTGTGTGTCTGTGTGTGTCTGTGTGTGTGTTAGAGAAAGAGCTTAACTGAACACTTTTTCCCTGTTATGCACTCTTTTCTTTTTTTCCTCCATCTTCCTGTCACTCTTTTGTGTCCCTTACTTTCCAGCCTCGCAGTCTCTCCCGGTGTCTTTAAGCTGCTGAATGCAGGATGCTCTGCACAATCTATAGGCCTCAGGGATACAGCAGAGAAGAGAGACACAGAGAGAGAGAGAGACGGGACACTCAGTCAGTGTCTGCAGATGAACATGGCGCCCAGAGCGAGACAAACAGGAAGCTCATTGAGCATCTCGAACCCTGACAGCACAATCAGCCTGACACTGTAGCCATGCACACACATGCTCACATGTATCACATGCTGCTTTTTTTATTATTTGAAGTCCGCTCCATGTGAGGACACACATACTATCAGTTTCCTTAGCTATATAAACCTTACCCAACCCATAAACTTACTTTTCAATATAACAAAAATTATTGGAATATTAGAAAATACTATTTTAGTCTTTCTACTGCAAAATTTGACATTTATTTCAAGGTGTTACAAGCCAAATACAACTCAAATCCTAAAGGAAACCATTCACCGAGTACAAATAAACTCACCCACACAAAAACATCTAGGCCTAAATTTAAGACACAATTTTAATGTGACCAATATTTAAATAAATATATGATATATACTGTATATTTCATATATTTATATATATGATAAATATAATGAATATATGATGCATAATTAACAAGTCATACATGAATGAAACGGGTAAAGAAACAATGTATGAGATGGAAACCAGTTGGATTTAATGATGATTCATATATAAACATGGTTACTGATACACATAATATATCATTCAGTTTATACAGAAATCTGACCTGTATCACATTAAGCACATTAGTTTGTTTGTGTGAAAACTGTAATCCAAATGGAAGTTTATGCAATTCAAATACATAAATCTTAAATTTAGGCCCAAATAATTTTGGAGCATAGACACATTCTCACCCATCAAAAGATGTTAACACAGTTATACTTAAACTGATCCTGTCTGAGTTGTTCAGAAAAATATATACACTGAAATAACGACCCCTGACTCAGACACACACACACACACACACACACACACAGGCCTCAGAATGAGAGCGAGGACTGCAGTGTGGCAAACATTTCAGAGGGATGAGTGAGTGTGTGTGTACGTTTGGAGGTGGGGTCTGAGGGGAGTGTGTGTGTGTGTGTGTGTGTGTGTGTGTGTGTCTTTGGGGTGGGGGGGGGAATGGTGTCAGCTGCACAGGCAGCAGAAAGCAACATCTTAATAAAACAGCCTGAGGCAAAATCCCATTAAAGACTTCACAGAGCAGCCAGGTACACACACACACACACACACACACAATATACAATACATCTGTCTGTCTTTGTGTATGACAGTGTGTGAATTCATTTGGACTCTGTAAGCCTGTGCGTGTGTGTGTGTGTGTGAGGGGTTACAGACCTCACTGCGACCTCACACCTCAGTACCTTTAGAGGCGTTCAGAGAATACCAATAAGAAAGAACCATACTTTGATGTATTTTGTGTGTTGGTGAGAGATAGAAAACTTTTTTTGCGTGTACATTTTTTGTGCTGCTGGATTGTTCAATATTTCACTATATTTACCTTTACAACATAGAAGGAGACAGTTCTGTGAAAGCAACCCGAACCAATCTGGCCAAAATAAAAACACGCGCACCATTTACAAATAACGATTGCTGTATTAGCATTTTATGTATGGAGGCAGATGAGAGAGCGGAGCATTAGCACACATAAAAACACCCAAAACTGTCAGAACGCAAATGGGATGTCGCGAGAGGGAGAGAGAGAAAAAAGAGACAGACGCACAAGTTAAAACTCCCTGGCTTTTTCTGCCCAAACACAGTACTTCACGTTTTTGTAAACTATTGTTATGACAGCATGTCACTTCGGTTTGAGCGTCAGCGGTTAGCGCGCCGAGCGCAGCGGCGCGGGCTGAGCAGGGCGGTGCAGCGATCTTTAGCGAGACCCTAAGGCTATTGTCATAAAGCTCAACGGCGCTAACAGCCAACTCTAATTCACTTGTCAACTGCCTGATAAAATACTGCACAAATGCCATTTTAACTGAAGCAGCTAATAGGGAAGTTTATAGGTCCTCTAGAGCGGCGTGTGCGTGAGAGCGAGAGTCTTCACACCAGTCATCATCTAAGCATATTAGAATAATCAGGCGGAAATCTGGTTAATCTGGTTAAGTTGATTCGGTTAAGTCGCCTGTTAACCCTTGTAATCCAGACAGCCCGCAAATCCTGACCTACGCGTTAGACTTTCAATGCTAAACTAACCCTTTAATCTGAGTCGAGATGCATTAAGAGCTGCTATTGACTTCGGCGCTAATGAACACGGCCTTGCTGCCAAGACAAACAAGTACAGGATTGACTACACTGGATTTCATACTAACAACTAAAAAAGATTGGTAAAAAGGTTTCAGTCTCGTGATGTGATGATGAGAGGCGTTTACTTAAAATTCAAGTATCGTATGCACGCAGGATGTTCAGGTGTTTGTCTGCACCTGGAGGCTGGAAGCGAAGGATGAAGCTTGACTTGTTATTTCAATCAGTAAAATATATGAACGCTTATTCTTAACACATAAAACTGTGAGTTATGAATGCTGAACTCACTTGTAGCCTATTTCAGATTTTACAGATTGTAAAGACACCAAGGTGTAACTGAGGCCCTTGGCTGCTGAAACGTAGAGTACCATATTTTATGATTACTATATTCATATATCATTTTTGCATGATATATTCACATACAATGATAAAGTCAATGTCATTTACATTTAACAGAAACATTTCGAAGAAATAAGTGTGCTTGGGTTTGTAATATGTGACCCTGGACCACAAAACCAGCCATAAGGGTCAATTGAATAAATAAGCTTTCCATTGATGTATGGTTTGTTAGGATAGGATAATATTTGGCTGAGATACAACTATTTGAAAATCTGAAAATCTGAGAGTGCAAATAAAATCTAAATATTGAGAAAATCGCCAGTTCTTAGCACTTCATATTACTAATCAAAAATTAAGTTTTGATATATTTACGGTTGGAAATTTACACAATATCTTCATGGAACATGATCTTTACTAAATATCCTAATGATTTTTTGGCATAAAAGAAAATTTTGAACCATTGCTACAAATATACCCGTGCTACTTATGACTGGTTGTGTGATCCAGGGTCACATATGATGTATTATATCAAAATAACATGTTTTTAACGTGATATCATCCCTTACAAAAGCAACTATGGTGGTTCCAAGTTTCTTAAAGAATACCATGGTAATACAATATCAAAAGTATAGAACAAAACAAACATGGCATTATCATGGTGCATGTCAACAAAAAACAAAGTCATTGAGCAACCAATATGAATGATAAAAACACTATTTGCATATACATGTTAGTCTAAATCTACTTACAGAATACTATGGTAATACCAGAGGCTACGAGTCAAGTTGTGTGGGTTGTTCAGTGTGCTTGTAACGCCCCCTGCTGGCGCGAGCCGCTGCAGCTTCAGAAGAGCGCGCGTCGGCTCGAGACAGGTGAGGCCTGCTGAAGCTCACGGTGGCGCGAGGCCCGCGGAAGCGCCTCTGCGCTGCACTGATACTGTCAATACTGTTCAGAACGGCTGTTTACAATCGTTTTACCGGGAAATGTACCAGGAGAACCAGTAAAAAAATCAATTAACGTGGAGAAAAAAAGAGCGTGCGTTCAATATTACTGGGGCAACAGCGACATCTGCTGAGAACTCATCAATCTCCCTTTACCATAATGCCCACAGTTCCCTTTATTACAGTATAACTGTGGTAATTTTGTATGATTTAATTCTATAATAAGATATGTTGTTAAATGAAATGACACAGATTCTAAAAGCTTCTTATCTGTTGAAAGGAGATCCCATATTAAATCTTTATAAAGCAGACTTATCAATACAGCATTTTAGGCATGCTAAATTACACCATACAGTGCAAATGATGGAGAGAACATCACTTTAACCTGCTCATTACTGTCATGCCCTACAGGCATATGTGTAAACACCATACATGAAGGCATAACGTCTTGTTTTGGGATTCTACCTTGATAAAATAAGCAAAATTTAAACATTTTGTTGCAAATTTTCATTAATGTGGACTGTACTGTATACATATTTAAATATATTTCTTTAGTACTGTCTGCTTCTGGTGCATGGTAGAAACAAACATTTCCCGTTGGGTTTAAATCCCTGGTAAATTTCTCCAAATGTGCCACCCAGGATCACGTGATCATAAACAGCAACATTTTTTTTTATTATGATAGCACTCATAACAAAGTAAAAGGGCACAATGCAACATAAAACCACTGATTATCTTCTGCTCACCATAGTAACTAATAATAGAGGACACTAATATTTACTGTAAAGCTGCTTTGAAGCCATTTGTATTATATAAATTGTATTATATAGGAAGCTTGAGAGACACTTTTGCTGTTGTGGAGAAGATTTCATTAATACAGTCAGAAGAAAAATAAATGATCATAGTTGCAATTCATTTAGTTAACAACGCAGCCTACATATAAACCAGGAATCATTCACAGAGAGCCACTAAAAGATTCATTTGATAAAACGGTGTGTTCTTAAAGTTGTGAAGTGAATAACATTATTTACATCTGAGATGTGTGTAATGTGATTATTTACACATATGCATTTTTACGTGTGTGTGTGTGTGTGTGTGTGTGTGTGTGTGTGTGTGTGTGTGTGTGTGTAACACATGTAAGGTGTTGTTTTGATTGTGAGAGATGCTAAAGAGTGACTTTCCTGTTGGTTGTGTGTTCATGTGCACATTCTGGCTGGTGTGTGTGTGTGTGTTTGAGTAATGGTACCTGTCTGGAATGATTGACTCTCAGGAGACAGATGAGTGGTGTCAGGCTGTCAGCGTGAACTCTATCACACCAGCGCGTCTCTTTCAGACGCAGAGAACAGAGAGGAGAGACAGACAGACTGAAGGAGTGCAGCTCTGTATCTCTGTTTGCTTTTTGCTCTGCTCGCGATCTTTTCCCTCCAGCCCTGCACATTAAACAATTTACCCAAACTTTCCTCGCAGTGCTGGAGCGAACACAGGCGCTAAATGTTTTAGCTCGACAGTAAACAGGATCTCAGATCAGATTTTAAACTCATTTAAATTCACATTCTGTACTTGCACTGTGCGGCAGGCACTAATAATATGCTAAAAACATCAGATATTCAAAACAGCTCAAAACACTTTTAAAATTATTCATTTCTGACAGCGAGAAAACAAAGGCTGTGAAGAGCGATGACAGCGGATGGAGGGATGAACTCGAGAGATGGTGGAGCGAGGTGGAGGCCAGGCGATGAGGGGTGAACGGTCAGACGGCCCGGAGCAGACGATGCTCTGAATGAACAGGACTGTCTCAACAGAGGGTACGGACGGGTCAGAACCACAGGGACACATGGAGAGACACAGAGAGAGAATCTTTATCTTTAATACTGCTACTTCTAGCACCTAATTATTTTTGGTCTTTTTTTTTTCTGTAATGATGCTTTACCAAAACAGTATATAAAACAATCATGCCAGTAAATAGAATAGAGAGTGAGAGTCAGGACCACAAATCAGAAAATGACATGAACAGACAGACAGACAGACAGACAGACAGATAGATAGATAGATAGATAGATAGATAGATAGATAGATAGATAGACAGACAGACAGACAGACAGACAGACAGATAGATAGATTTTAATAGATTTTTGTGTAAAATGTAAACATTCATTGCAATTAAATGAGTCTAGAAAGAGATAGATAAACTGAACAGCACGATAAATAGAATGATAGAACCATAGAAACACAGACAGACAGACAGACAGATAGATAGATAGATAGATAGATAGATAGATAGATAGATAGATAGATAGATAGATAGATAGATAGATAGATAGATAGATAGATAGATAGATAGATATGTGAAAGCACGCACGTGTAGAGATTTACCGCTGATTACAGAACCAGCTTTACTGACAAGATGCGCATTAAATATCGGATTCGATTTATCGTGAAGCCCTAACAGATAGACAGACAGACAGATGGACGGACAGACAGACAGAGACTGAGAGACAGACAGACAGACAGACAGACAGACAGAGACTGAGAGACAGACAGACAGACAGACAGACAGACAGACAGACAGACAGACAGACAGACAGACAGATAGATAGATAGATAGATAGATAGATAGATAGATAGATAGATAGATAGATAGATAGATAGATAGATAGATAGATTATCTTAAATTGCAGCCAATCTTAAATATTATTTCTCTAATTTTGTCATAACTTGTCTTTGTTTAAAATCTTAGGATTTGAAATCCTAAATCTGTTTATTTCAAGGTTCATATTAAAAAATCTCTGATTTCCAACGTGGTCTCAGACCTTTGGATACCACTGTATAATGTGACTTCTTAAGAGAGACGGAGAAATGGAGAAAATGTGGGGAATATAGGAAGGGTTTTGACTTAACAGAGTACGGCAAGGTTACAGGAGTGATGGAGAAGTGTATTTGAGAGCTAAAGTGTGTGTGAGGGAGAAAGAGAGCAGCTCTGAGACTAATTAAACGAGCAGAAGGCAGAGAGTGTTCTGAAGAGAAGCCATCGCTGGGCCGGGACTGAGATAATGATGGAAAAAAGGATTTAGTCTATCCACCATCGCTCCATCCTCTCCTCCCTTTCCCTCGTTATTGAGCAGGTGTCTGTGTCCTAGCTCAGTGTGTGTATGTGTGCGCACGTGTCCCGACGGAGGCTTTCACAGATCTCGGCTCTTGTGACTGTATCTCCTTCACCGGTGCTCAAACTCCCATTTACTGACAGATACTGTATGTACAACATAAACCACAACCAACCAGCAGTTCACACATAAAATCATCTCAAGCAGTGCTGCGGAAGCTACTTTGAGGATGATTTCACACTACAGCTTTAGGACTTGAGGTCAGCTCGTTTGGTTTGAAGTGAAAGTGCTTTTTTGGTGCATCTGAGCTTGCATAAAAACTTTTGAAGTTTGGTATGGTTTACAGTTGGCTTAAATGCAATCCATCCTCAAGTATAGAAACGTACCACTATGTATGACTGAATGCTTAATTGCATGTTCCAGGTCACATTTATTATCGCAAAAATACACATTTTACTATAATAGGGCATTTCTGAAAGCTGCATGTCAAATAAATTGCCCTCCTGCAATACATCAGCAGCAGAAAAATGCTAGTGCGCATAAAGTTCCGGTGGTAAATTTATTTTAACGGACAGAATATCAATCAAAAAATCCAGAAAAAACACATTATATAAAGGTTAGAAATTGATTTGCATTTCAGTGAGTGAAATAAGTATTTGATCCCCTACCAACCAGAAAGAATTCTGTCTCCCAGAGATTGGTTATGTGCCCATGTGGAACACAGATTAGTCTCAAGAAAGCACATATACTGCACTAACTTCAACTCGTTAGGTGTATAAGACACCTGTCCAAACACTCTGTATCTTCCATTCAATCCTCTCCCACCACCATGGGCAAGAACAAAGAGCTGTCAAAGGATGTCAGAGACAAGATTGTAGATCTGCACAAGGCTTGAATGGGCTACAAGACCATCAGCAAGAAGCTTTGTGAGAAGGAGACAACTGTTAGTGCGATTATTCGGAAATGGAAGAAATACAAAACAACCATCAGTCGGCTTCGGTCTGAAGCTCCGTGCAAGATCTTGCCTCATGGGGTAAGGATGATCATGAGAAAGGTGAGGGATCAGCCCAGAACTAAATGAGAGGAGTTGGTTAGTGATCTTAAGCAAGTTGGGACCACAGTCTCCAAGCAAAACATTGATAACACACTACGCAGCAATGAACTGAAACCCTGCAGCGCCCGCAAGGTCCCCCTGCTCAAGATGGCACATATACAGGCCCGTTTAAAGTTTGCCAAAGAACATCTAAATGATTCAGAGAAGGCTTGGGAGAAAGTGCTGTGGTCAGATGAGACCAAAATTGAGCTCTTTGGCATTATCTCGACTCGCCATGTTTGGAGGGAGAGAAATGCTGACTATGACCCTGAGAAGACCATCCCTACAGTCAAGCACAGAGGTGGAAACATTGTGCTTTGGGGCTGTTTTTCTGCTAAGGGTACAGGACGACTTCACCGCATTGAGGGGCAAATGGACGGGGCCATGTACTGTAAAAACTTGGATGAGAAGCTCCTTCCCTCAGCCAGAACACTGAAGATGTGTCATGGATGGGTCTTTCAGCATGACAATGACCCAAAACATTCTGCCAAGGCAACAAAGGAGTGGCTCAAGAAGAAGCACATTAATGTCATGGAGGGGTCTAGCCAGTCTCCAGACCTAAGTCCTATAGAAAATCTGTGGAGGGAGCTGAAATTTTGAGTTGCCAAATGACAACCAAGAAACCATAAGGGTTTAGAGAGTATATGTAAAGAGGAGTGGATCAAAATCCCTCCTGAGATGTGTGCAAACCTGGTGACCAACTACAAGAAACGTCTTACCTCTGTGCTTGCCTACAAGGGTTTCTGCACTAAGTAGTAAGTCATGTTTTTCTTGGGGATCAAATACTTATTTCACTCACTTAAATGCAAGTCAATTTCTGACCTTTATACAATGTGTTTTGGTTGATATTTTGTCTCTATACGTTAAAATAAACCTACCATAAGAATTACAGACCCTTAATTTCTTTGAAAGTGGGCAAACTTACAAAATCAGCAGGGGATCAAATAAATATTTTCCCAACTGTACATACATATATATACATAAAATTTAATTATAATCTCAGTTATGGTGACAATAACAAACGTTAACACTGAATGTACAATATACACTACTAAAGAAACTAAAAACCGAACTGAAAAAATTCTGAATTAAAAACGAAATATTTACACTACTATTTAAAGGTTTGAGGTCAGTAAGATTTTAAGAAATTAATACTTTTATTCAACAAGGGTCCATTAAATAAAAAAAAAAGCCATAGTAAAGATACAAAAGATTTATTACAAATAAATGCTGTTCTTTTTGACTTTCTATTTATTAAATAATCCTGGGGAAAAAAACATGTTTTCAACATTGATAATAATCAGAAATGTTTCAAGAGCAGCAAATCAACATATTAGAATGATTTCTGGAGGATCATGTGACACTAAAGACTAGAGTAATGATGATGAAAATTCAGCTTTGCATCAAAGGAATAAAATACATTTTAAAATCATTCAAATATTAAACAGTTATTTTTGAATTGTAAATAATATTTTATAATAATTCTGATTTTACTGTATTTTTTATCCAATAAATATCCTTTTATCCTTGGTGAGCTGAAGAGATCTCTTTCAAAAATCTTACTGACCACAAACTTGTGTACATGTTGCTACCAAAAAAAGTAAAATGGCACACTGGCACCATAATAAACTGTTTCACCAAAACCAACTGAAATGAATAATAAGATTTCCCAACACTTCTTGAGAGTACAAAGAACATTCAACAAGAGTATGTTTCATATAATGTAACGTGAAGACATACAGCAATGAAAACTGTGTTTTGCCACATTACATCACTACTAAAAATAGCTTGTTTCTAAAAAAGAAACAGCTGAGCTACTGTCACACCACTAAACAAATGCAGTTAAAACAGTAGCATGGTTATTTTCATTTGGCTGTTCCCAACGCTGGCCTCAACATGTTCAGCAACAAACAACGCCCCGTTCTTATACTTCTGTTACTGAAAACAAATTTATACTCATATAACAGTGTCACCGTCCTCCTGACAGGTGTCGTTGTGCTATCTAAAATCATTTTACATTCTCTACAAACAGAAAAGGACTAGACTGGCACAGGTGTCTCATTCAGGCCAGATAAGGCTTGAAACAAATCGAGTGTTTTTAGTATTGCCATATTTCAATTGTGTTCTGCAGTCACAGAGCAAATAAACCCTGCTGTCTGTCCGTTTCCTCCTGTTAATCACCCTCAGCAGAGCTCCTCATGACGGCTGCTCCTGCGTCTACTTCTGCTTTTCATAAAATCTTATTAACAGCAAACCTGCTGTCATTCGTTCATTCTCCTGGCGCAGACGGGCTGCCCTTCTCAAATCCTGAACGGTATTGTCTGTATAATAGCCCCACAGGGCCACAAAACCTAGTGCTCATTCATTTACACCTTCTCTGTGCCTGCTGCCTGATAATGTCTAGATGGTAAACTTCATTTGAAGTTGCTGTAAAATCTTTCACAAATGAGGGTCTACGACCTGATGCCTGTGTTAGGCCACAAACACAGTCTGAACAACTGCTCCCTTTTTTTTTTTTGAAGCCATGAAGTCATGATTGATATTTAAAGTGTCCAACAACCTCCCCAAAAATCTAGGTCAGTTTAAGATTTGTAAATTAAGATTTGTAATTTTTTATTTAAATCTCTTCTTCTCACCAAAGCTTAGTAATACAGTAAAATTAGTAATATTGAGAAATATTATTACAATTCTATGTGAATGTTTTAAAATGTACTGTAATTTATTGCTGTGATCAAAGCTGAATTTTCAAAGCTGATTTTTAGATGAGCAGAAAGTTCAAAAGCTTCTTTATATATCGCTTACTTTAGTGGGGGCAAAACAATTACTGGTTACCATAGCAGCCCATTAATTTATATATTAAAAATAACAGGATTTTTTTTATAGATTTGGCTTTTTAAAAAATATAAGCATGCCTAAACATTGTTATGCATTTTTAACAATGAATAAAATAAGCTCTAATAAGACAGTGGAATCAAGAAATTCAGTGACAACATGATAAGAGAAGCCTGTGGAAAGCAACATCTAAACATGCGTATGTCTAGAGCAGATCTTGTTTTGCAGATTATATTACAGGTAAAATAATAAATAAGAAAATTCAGTCTCTTATCACCTTGTCAGTGATCCGCTTGCATTCACAGTCTTCTTTTAGCATATTTTATTCAACTGACTGCTGAAGTAAAAAAGCAGTTGTTGCTTTTTCAGCCTTATTTGAGCTATAAAAAACAGACATAACTTTTTGTTTGTCTTTTTAAAAATAGTTAAATCTATCAAATTTCCTCAACTTTCCCTCTTTTAAAAAACAGGGAAAGTTGGCGAAATGAAGAAAACTTAATCTGAAAGCAAAATGCATCAAGAAAAACAGACTGTACCTTCCAGCTTAAATGTGCAGCGCTTTCCGTTTGGCTTGTTTTGTCACATTTTGGCTTCCAGTACAGAAACTGATGAGGAATCATTACTGAAAGAGATAAATTGGCATACATGACTTCAAATTTCTATAATATACAACTAAATAAAGATAATGCACATAAAATGAACCAGTTAAAAACCTCTGGAGTAATTCTTCTTCAGACAAACTTACTGAAGCAGCCTGGAAACTTGAATTTGTTTTCTGGTGGACTGATAAAGATCCATCCGACTCCTAAAAAATAATGTAAAATTAAGTGTTTTTTATTATTATTGAAATACCATTGTAGTTTTTATGAATATATTTTAAATTAGTTTTTATCTTTATAGTTTAATTTTAATTTTATTTACATTTTGTCATTTGCTAAACCCACACAGAGAAATTTTGGTCAGATGTTTTTTAATATTCATCTAATCTCATTTTGTAAATGACTTTTCTTTCTGTTTTAAAGATGTCTTTTTTGGATTGGTAGGCTAACCACAAATTAATTTATGGTTTACACTGACCATAGTTGTTACATTTTTATGCTACTATATTAAAAGCATGGCTAATTTTCTTAAGGGATTTGTATTTGTGTATTCTTTCTTTTGTTTTTTATAACTACTGCCTTATGGTTTGATGTTTTGTACAGTTTAATAAAAAAAGAAGAAAAAAAGATTAGCGATAGAAAGATTCACACGCTTCGAAGAATCAAATGATTTGCGCTCTGGAGTCCAGATCTGAATCAAAGGATTCACGCTCCGTGCTCCGAAAATCCGATCTGAACCAAAAGATTTGCGAACCCGCTCCTAAGTCCCGATAAAAATCAAATGATATGCAATCCAGTTTGCAGCGCTTTGAAACAGTGAATAATTTTGGTAGAACTTTCGCCCATCATTAAGTGCTTTTTAAAATTAAAAGCGATCAATGTCAAAATTCCAAAATGAACATCTCTTTTGATCTGGTTTTTGCTAGTGAATCAACAAAACTGAATCAACCAAACAACAATTAATAACCAACCGGATCGGTTCCAGTGTAAATTTCTCACTCATTGAATCGGTTTGTCTGTTCCTCCAGTTTTCGCATCTTCAGTCATGTTTATAAGACACTGTCAGTACTACTACTGGCTCAAAAGTTAATGTTCATTTTATTACAAGTAGGCCTTTTTTTTCTTTTCTATAGTTTTAATTTGAACTATAATAACCCTGGTAAAGTCATACTGGTGCTTAAGCTCTTTCCATTTTAGTGTGCAGCATATCTCAGATGGTCCTTCATACCGTAGTGCTTAATTTATTCAAATCTGAATCCTGCCTCTAAAGGCAGAGAGTCAAAAGCACACATAAAAAGACTTGTTAGAGCTCCAAAGTCTGTCGATGGCCTAACTGTCTGCCAGCAGCCCAGCACAGTATTGCAGCTTTGAGTATCTCCTGTGCTGGTGATGCTCTCTCACCAAACACGCCGGCCCTCTCAATGTTCCCTTCATCTTGTCAGCTCACAGAGGCTGCCGGTGTTTTGATGCTGCTAGCAGTATGACGCCACAGCCAGTAAAATGCCAGAGGGAAAAATGCCCGTAAGGTGTAGTATCCGCACTCCTCCCTCCGTTCACTAGCTTAACGTCTATAAACAGACACTAAACGCTGGGTCTCCCTGTCTGACAGCCATTTTGAACCAGACCTCACACGGACCGGCGCTCTGTCAGTTCTGCTGACACGCTTCACTGTGCTCAGCAAAAATACTCTTTTGAAGTAATTGTCTCTTTTTTTTGTGAAATTTCACATTTAGAACGGATGCTTGCGTCTTGTTTGAAAACATGACGTACATTATGTAACACATTTATTGATCAAAACAAGGGCTGTCAAAGTTAATGCATTAACATGTATGATTGATTAAGCATTGACTTTGTCAATACATTTAATCAATTTCACACTATAACTAGCATTCTGCTGTATGTGATTTCTAACTTTCAGTGCTGTTTGCAACTGAACAGTACATCAACACACAAACCTTTTTAGCATTAAATTATAGAGAAAAACAATTTTATAGGTTATATATATATATATATATATATATATATATATATATATATATATTTATATATATCAAATCCAGATGGGATGTTTCCCACAACAAAGTAATTTAATCATGCAATGACTTCCATGTTTACATTTACAGTGCATTTTAATAAGGAAGATAAATAGAAATATAAACTATATACAAAAATAATTTGTCCAAGTGAGACAAATTACATACACATGGGCAATTTTAGTTTTCTTTGAATGCAACATCATTAACTCATTAAATGTGACAAAAAAAGACAAAAATTAGGTTACAAATCAAGCCTCAGGTAGACGCCATCTTTAATTTAACATGAATGAACCCATGGGATTTACAGTCTGTTCAGTGCGCTGTATTGTTGTCTTGGTGTCAATTATTCAGCTGATCCATCACTAGGTATGTTTACATTACTAATTTTCATCAGTCTGAATGAATCCAATCTGATTTCAGATTCATAAAGTTCTGTTTATGTGAACCCTAAACTTTGTAATCTGTTTCAAATATTTGTTTACTGTACATGTTCATTACATGTATTCCAAACAAATCTTCAGCACATGAGCAGCGCCTTGTCGCCACGTTCAGTTCTGGAGAAAGCCAACACAATAATGTCACCAAATGACATATCTTTAAAGAAAGCTGACATTAATGTCAGAAGAGCTTTTTTAGCAAATACTTACTAAACATTTAGTCTGACCAGCATGTATTATGTATAATAAGAAGTAAATATGCTTGTTTATAAGATGTAAACTGCATATGCATTACTGTGCATGTGTGCAAAATATATTTGAATCCGACTGAAAAAAAATATACAGATTCAAGCATTTACACGCTCATTTTTTTCTTATTGATTGGATTATTTCAGGTCTGCACTGCCCCTTTCAATCGGATTGAAATTCGACTCAGATCAAGCTCAGCTGGATCAATTTCTGATTACATTCAATCAAATTGAGTCACTAATCTGATTAGATTACTTAGTTAGATGCAAACTAAGCTATCGAAAACAGTTCTGAAAGCCAATGGTATAAACAGACCTTAAGACAGCACAACCTATTACACAAACTGTTGTTTTCATTTGTGCCAGTTCCTACACTCAGAAACAAAGGTACAAAAGCTGTCACTGGGGTGGTATCTTTTCAAAAGGTACACTTTTGTACATTATTTACCCCTACAGGGTGAATATTAGTACCTTAAAGGTACATTATCCCCCGTTTTCACAGACCAGGCTTAAGCCTAGTCCCAGACTAAAGTGTAAATCTGAGCTGTTTTAACTGAAAGAAACTTGCATTGACTGATCTTGAAATATATCAGTGCCTTTGTTTTGTCTCAAGATGCACACAGGTAATGTTTTTTCTAAGGCAATGGTAATGAAAATTACTTAAATGTCCTAAGTGAACTATGGTCTAATCCCGGCTTAGTCTAAACCCTGTCTGTGAAACCGGGTCTATATTACCTAGTGTATATATTAGTACTTTTTGAAAAGGTACCGGCCCAGTGACAAATTTTGTACCTTTTTTCCTGAAAATGTATAGATATTTTCATTCTAACCATATTAGGACTGGAGTCGTCTGATATGTATGTGGCTGAAATGATCTCTGGGATGGTAAAGCCAGAGACACATTATGATTTATCGTATCACACCAAACTCTGCAGGACATCTGCGGTTCAGTGAAAGTTTAAGCTTGCGCCAGGATTCGGTCTCAACATGAATTCTGACCAAAAGAGTACATCTGACCTATTGAAGAATCCGTATCATTATTTAACAGTTCCAACTGTTGAGAGACGTCTCCTTACATCGATTCGTTCGAGACTCTGTGTCAGATCACAGGCGCAAACCATGCACTAACATGATTGTTACACGGCCCTCGGCATCCTAAACGATGCCTACAAACAGATTCGGGGAAATGCTTAATGTAGCCGCGACGGCAGTTCACTCTCCTCCGTCGAGGGCGGAGGAAAGAGGGGAAAGAACAAAAGGAGACTCGGACTCGCCACAAAGGGGTTTGTATGAGAGCAATAGGAAGAGCACTAATCCACGGCAATGCAGGACGATCTCGGGCCCGCGCATGTACGGTAACGCGCGCGTTTGAGCCCAAGCCGAGCACAGCAGCATTAATGTAGAGTGGGACTCAGGTAGCAGCCTGCTGTCAATCATTCATCCATCCACCTGACTAATTGGCTTCTTACCCTCTCTCCACCCGGCTCCTGTGCTAACCGCTCGCCTCTGGCAAAAATGCAGATGAGCACTGGAGAAGGCGTCTGGCGGAGGGAGGGAGAGGAGAGGAGGAAAACTGCAGCTTTAGTTAATTATCTCTCTGAGTCAGTCTGTCCGACAGCAGCCCACACAGCGCACTTATGCTAAACAGCAAAGCATCCTGGGAATTGGAGTGACAGCTCATTTTCCTCCTGCAATTTTATATGAAAGGTGCACTAGAGACCTGCACCCCTCCTTCTATCCATCCATCTATCCATCTATCTATCTCTCCCTCTTCTCCTCCTCCATCCGTTCTTGTCTTTCTCCCCTCGCACTCTTTCTGGGTGGCGAGGACTCATGGGATGTTGGTGTGGTAGCTGTCAGTGACACTGTGTGTGCCTTCTCTCTCCCGCTCGCTCTTTCTCTCTCTCCGCGCTGACAGCGGCTTGTTGACAAACGCCAGCAGTCATCTCGGCACCCTGGGAAATCTCTGCTACCATTTTGTCAGCAGAATGACAGAAGCTGTTAATGTCTCAAATTCTCCCCGTGACAGAGAGCCATCTTGTTGACAGTGTTTGACATTCGGCGCTCAATTCATGTCGTCCATTTTAATTTATTATATTTTTTTCTCACCAGATCCAACCCCCCCTTTCCACTTTCCCTTTCTCTCACACACACATGGATCCCATGGCTCCTCGGCGGAAAAATTAACAGTTACTCGATTTGTCTGAATGTAGCTGTGGAACTGCTAATGATTTTTGTCCAGTAATGAGAATTGTGTCAGCGCCCTGTTAAAAATGAAATAAATCCTTCGCTCTGTATGAATCCACCGGCATATCTCCTGCCAGCCACGATCGATGCAATTTACAAATTAGAGTCGGGGAGAAAAAAATCGTTTATTCCCTCTCTGGGGCGTTTAAGGCAAACATGCCAAAGACAGGAAGTTCCAAAGTAAGTGCAAAACGAAACAATGCACAAAACACGGCAGTATGTCAGACATATAAACCGTACAGGACTACTTCTGGATAAAACGCACAATGGACTGCAAATAAATGTGCATGTGGAGCAGTACATGTCACAGACTTTGAAAAATGGCATAAAGAAAATGAATATCATAACAGTACTGTAAATGCTGTCAGAAACCACAAAACTAGATTTTTAATGACTAGGAAAACCATCAGCATTCTGGTTAAGCCTATAGGTTAAATCTGAACATTTGTTGCATTTTCTGTGCAGATTTGGAAAGAAATTTAAATCTAAATGTAACTTTTGACCAAATTAGCCAAAAAAAATATATAAATAAATAAAATAAAAATACAGCCTAATTAAATTAATTATGTTGATCAGAAGGAGCTGATCTTGTTCTAATAGTCTGAGAGGATACAAATTAACCAAGCGAGCTGAGCGTCAAAGCACTGATCTTGTATTCCTATCCTCATCTAAGTGTAATAAAAAACAGATTAGGATAACAAACTGATCTGAGTTCACACTAACCGATCTCGTTGAACAAAAGACCCATCCGTTTAAGACTCGAATCCCTGCAAAGAAAGTCAAAACATTTTGAGGTTTTTAAAACTAAGCATTTTTTTTTGCAAACATACACATTATATATATATATATACACACACACACACACACACATTTCAATACTGTTGTCAAATGTTTTAGTAACCACAAAATTCTAGGCTATTAAAATCAAGTGTGTGCTAAATGAAATCTTACGAAAAGAAGTTAGCAAAAAGAAGGTTATAACAACAACAGTAGTTGCAGGTAAGTATTTCTCAACAACAACTTTCACAATATCATAAAAAAAACTTGTCTTGAACAAAAATGCTTTGAGATAATTGTACCAAAAGGCTAATTGGGTTGTGTGAGACAAACCTCAATGAATGACTCTAGGGGAAAAACACTGAAAATAACTTTTAACGGTCAAAGACTACTGAATAAATCACACACTGTAGCCAGGCTGTGGACATATATGTGACCCTGGAGCACAAAAGCAGTCTTAAGTTGCACAGGTATATTTGTAGCAATAGCTAAAAATGCATTGTATGGGTCAAACTTATACATTAAACATATCAAAACAAAAATTATTATTATAAAAATTAAATACCAAGAACCACAAAGATATTTTGTAAATTTCCTACTGTAAATATATCAAAACTTAATTTATGATTAGTAATATGCATTGCTAAGAACTTCATTTTTACAACTTTAAAGGCAATTTTCTCAATATTTAGATTTTTTCGCACCCGCAGATTCCAGATTTTTATATAGTTGTATCTCAGACAAATTAGCAAACCGTACATCATTCAGATTTCAGATGATGTATTAATCTCAATTTCAAAAAACTGACCCTTTGGCTGTCCAGGGTCACATATGTTTGGTCTATAAAATCACTTGTTTACACTTGTCTTTACTTGACAGAATACCATAGTACCTTTTGTTAAAGCCCTGCCAAAACAAATGCAAACAAAAGATTGAGAAAGTGAGTCATGAAACTAAATCATCATCTGAGCTCAACAATTTTCTTTATATTCTCCGCCAGTTTAGTAACGGAAAATTCCCCCAAACGAAGTTTAGAATACAGATGTATCTTATATAAACAATTACCTTCGGTTCCCAAGAGCCTGAGCAAGAGGCTTTTAAAATGCTATAATATTCTCTTCGCAGCTTGTGTTTGTTATTATGGCCTCGCAGCGGCAGCCGGTACCGGGCGCGTTAAACTCGTCGAGGCGCGCGGGGGCCGCACGCGCACCTCTTTCAAGCGCGCGAGAGAGGTTCTGCAGGTGCGAGCGCGAGCAGAAGGACGAGATTAAAGTGTCTCCCTCCACCTGTCTCTCTCTTTCACCTCCATCTCTCCGTTTGACGGGGTGAGGAGTGTGAGGCAGATTTGTACCGACAGCACCGCGCGCATTCTCCAGTCAAACGGCATAAAAGGCGCGCGGCTGATCAAAGCACGCGCTGCGGCGCCGTCTCGCGGGTTCACGACGTTTGAAGGTTAAAACAAAACAAAAAACGACACGCAACCGCTATTTACATTTTACTCCGTTTTGCATCTGGATAAAAACATTTTTTTCTCTCTCTCCACCTCACTCCTGTTCAAAATCTCTGAAGCGCTCCAAAAAACTTTTCTGCACAAATAACAACATTAACACGCAAATATAGAAGCAGGCTAGAGGCTTGTTTGGAAAAATATTGGAATTAATTCGTTTAAAAATATTTTAATGAAGCCGACGTTTTACGGAATGTGAAATGATGGCAAACGAGCAATTTGAGGGAAAACAACTCGCGTCGCGAGGCGGGGGGCGGGATGAAACGGAACCGTGCTGCGCGCGGTTTGGGGGGGGGGTGAGTTCAGATGAGATCGTGGCGCCGTCGCGGTTCAGTCCAACGGCGATATTTGTAGTTCATCTTCTGAGGAGTTGAAACGCTCCTATTTACACACCAAGGGATTCGCGGCGGAGTAGGCTGATCCTCTGGGTGCTTATGAATACAATCACACACTCGGTAAACAGCGCGCGGGTTATGAATGTGCGCAAAACTTGCGCTGCGCGTGACGTAACCGTGCGCCAATACGAGGCAATCCGTCGCAAGAGCGCCTTTTATTCTACTGATGACAGGGCTATGTTATTATTTCTAGAATATAATATTAATAAAAAAAAAAATTGGCTACAATTATTTTATATTCATATAGAAACAAAGCGCCTCAAAAAGAACCAAAAATACGAAATACGGAGCTATTTAGCATCATATAAAGTTCATATAATATATATGTATATAACTATATTACAAGGGTGTAATTTAAAAAAAGTAATTGTACTAAGAATGACTTGAGGGGAAAGGTGTGTCCCAAAAATGTTAAATAAATAATAATATATATATATATATATATATATATATATATATATATATATATATATATATATATATATATATATATATATAAAATGTGTTTTATATATCTATATATATATATATATATATATATATATATATATATATATATATATATATATATGTATGTGTGTGTGTGTGTGATCCAAAGTAATTTGTCCAATTAAATTATTATTTTTAAATACCAAATCCATCACTTTGGCTGTAGAAAGTCCTTGATTGCTAGTCAAAAATGCACATATATATATATATTTGTGTGTGTGATTGAAAGTGTGTTTAAACTGAAACCACTTTTCATCAAAATGGAAAAAGCTCCCATTTTGTGGAATTATACCACAAGTTTTTACCAAGAAACTAAGAAAAAAAACAAAAGGCATTTCATACAACTCATGACGATTTCAAATAATATTTATTTGTACAAACTGCTAGAAAACTGAGAAAGCGATCACAGAGTTCTCCAGAGGTTCACCTGACTGAATCTGAGGCACACGTGTTTAAGTGCGTAACCTTTGTCTTTATGGTTAATACAGAATCAGTCCTTCTTACAATACAATCCTTAAGAGCTACCAGCGTAAGCTGTCAATGGATCAGCTAATGTTGCCATATGAAACAATACCAGCGAGAAGACATCCCAGTCGCTTAACTTCATAGATAAAATAAAGCATTATCTGGAGATTAGAATGCTTAGAATTAGGACAAAAACAAATCTACAATTATAGATTTCAAAATCAAATGTGAATTTTAACCTTCTTTGAAATCAGAATCTAACCGGCCTGTTTTAAGTGCTATATTTAGCATGGAAAAATAACATATTTTTTAACTTGTAGAGCTTCTTCTGATCTTTTCCTTAACACTTTCTCGAGTAAAGCATCATTTCAAAGCAAGAACCTCCAGATAATGAATAGATTATGAACATTTCAAGGCATCACGGCACGTCAGTATTTACAGAATCTATTTGTGTGCGAGTGCAATGTGTTACAGTCTGTGGAAGTGTGAAGGTTACTGAGGATAAGCTTCGATCACCATGGCATGACCCTGCAACACACATACAAGAGAGCGTTATAAGAATATTTTCACGTGAGCAAATGATTTGCTGGTTCTGTAGTGTCACACACCTGTCCTCCAGCGGCACACGCTGCCACCAGGCCGTACTGACCACCCTCTTTCTGCAGTCTGTGGGCCACGGTGGTCACCAGTCTACAGCCGGTGGCCGCAAACGGATGTCCAAGAGACAGAGAACCTCCCCAGGTGTTAAACTTCTCCATCGGAGGGGCACCAACCTGAGAAAAAAAAAAGAGACACAATGTGCAATGAGTTTTCATTATTATTAATTTCATCATCGTTACTGTGGCTCATCTACAGAGAGAAACAAGATTTCCAACCAATTATTTCACAGCCTTACATCTTGAAAAAAAATTCAGGGCCCTCATTTATCAACAGATGTGTGCGTAATGAGTGTGTAAGAACATTTTCACGCAAAGTGTGGGATCTACCAACTTGTACTTATAGGAAGGAATGTAGGACAAAATATAGAACCTTTTCTATGCACTGCTGATAAATAAGGCCTTAAATGGCTTAAAATTGCCTAATTTTGAAAATACCAATAAAAACTTTCCATCATGTACAGTTTTTTCCACATATATTACTGTATGTATCAGCTTTAATGCAATGCCAAGTTTTCAAAATTCTTAAATTAAATTCAAAATTCAATTGAACACTTTTCAATTTAAAAGTATTCAAAATGTATCATTTAACTTACAATCTGCAAAGGCATAGAAAGATATGTTCAAATACTCAGTTTAATGTCAAATAACTTTACATAAGTTTTTACATAAATAGTTATAAATAAATAAGCTTTTTCACAAAACCTGTAATTTTCTGTTGCTTTTTGGATGTAGTAAAACACCCACAGATGCAGCAGAAAACATCAGGGTCATGTTTGCATATTTTTCTGTCACTGGCCATAATTATATCCTTGAAATCAGGATTAGGCATAAAATAATGTGTTCATAATCATTCATAAACTTGAAAATGGGCTGAGAATTAAAAAAATAGTTGTAACCTGATTCAGAGGAAGACTGGAATCATGTCTTTGTGGGAGTTTTTCTGCTGATCAAGGGATAATACAAGACTTCTTCACCTTACAAATGGTTGTTGGAAGCAAAAATGCTACGAAATGCATCATATTTTATTAGGAATTGTGACATGCTCGAGCAAAACAGGCACTATTTCTGGAATCAGATCCCTAAAATTAATAAGAAACAAGTTTATTATTCAAATATGAAAAAATGACACATTTCTTTTCAATTCACCTCAAGTCACACATAACTACATTAAATCAGCGCTTTAGAAATGGTGAGTTTGCATGACAAATGCAACTCATATTTTCTTCTTTAAAACCTAGTTTTCTTATGCTTTGTTTAGTCAATGATTTCTTATCCAGTGGGACATCTGGTATATTTATTACTGCTCAAATCCCCTTGGAGTGTCCTGAGGTTTAGTGTTTTGCTCAAGGGCAATATGGTGATAGTTCATGAATCAAGCCCTCCTGAATTTTGAACACACAACCTTCGGGTTGATCATTAAGCACTATTTCACACCCACCTTCGTTTTTCTGCCCATATATGTTTGGGCGAACCAGTCAGATTCCATCGCCTTCAGGTTTGCCATGATCTGACCCTGCAAAACAATAAATAGGTAGACAACTAAAGTATCTGCACACACAATCACTACTAAATGCCGTAAGTGTTCCGCATAGGATTTTTAACACCATGTCAGTGGAAAACTGGAAGGTGATGCTTACAGCAAAAGCTTCATGGAACTCAAACACATCAATGTCATTCAAGGTCAGACCGCTCTTCTCCAGGACCTTTGGAGTGGCGTAGGTCGGCCTGAGAGAGAAAACAACCCAGACACGAGTGTGTGTCATGAGAGAGAGAGATTTAAATAGAGAGAGAGAGAGAGAGAGAAAGAAAGAAATGTGTTTACATATTTAAATTGATATTGAATAATAGATTTTGATGACAGATTATTATGCCTGATAATCGATTTGGACAACCAAATAAAATTATAGTTTTGTTTCAGCCTTTAGACACCACAATAATCAATCATAAAATAAGAACAGTAAAACATATTTCAACAACAATAACAATAATTAAAATAATATTTATGGCATTACGCAACGTTGTTTTATGATGTAACGGTTTACCTTAAAATTATTTTACCTTAAGTAATGTATCACTTGCGAAAAAGTCTACCATTCAATAGTTTGGGGTTAGTAAGTCTTTTGAAAGAAATTAATACTTTTATTTAGCAAGGATGGGCTTACATTTAAATTTTCTATTTCAGATAAATGCTGTTTTTTTAACTTTCTATTCATCAAAGAATCCTGGAAAAAATTATCTTGGTTTCTACAAAAAACGTTATAATAATAATAAATGTTTCTCAAGCAGCAAATCAGAATATTAGAATGATTTCTGTAGGATCATGTGACGCTGAAGACTCGAGTAATGATGCTGAAAGGAAGACATTACATTTTAAAATTAAGTGCATTACATTAGAAAACATCAATTTTATTTCATAATCATTTCACAATATTACTGTTTTATTATATTTTTGGTTAAATTAATGCAGCCGTGGTGAGCATAAGAGGTTTCTTTCAAAAAAAATTGAAAACCTTTACCCCCGTTTTGAATTCTTTGTATTAAGAATGACAACTAGGGAACAAGGTATATCCTTATAGGAGATAAAGAAGATGAAGCATATAAAAACAGAACAGAAAATGTTTCAGACAGGAATCTAAACCACAGAGTCTCATTTTTTTGCAGCCTGTGTGAATGAGTCACAAACACACACGCCACAACACAACCAAACCACAACAGTAACAAAACCTCACAGGCCTGAAAGAGAAAGACGAGAAGAAAAGAGGCAGGAACTCACCCGAGAAGGAGCTGGTCTTTTGGGTCTTGAGACACGTACACAAAATCTCTGAAGGTAAAAACACACAGACAGACATAATATCAACATCAGCATCAGCAGCATGAGCCGCTGAGCGCTGTAGAAGTGATGTCTGTCTGCTGTAATGGGACACTATAAACACTGATTATTACACGACAGGACCCTACAGCTTCAGGAAACTAAGCTTTAAAAAGAGTTTACTATCATTTATTAAAAATGACATTTACTGAAATGTAAATTGCATCTTTTTTTAAATGTGAAAATACTTTATTCTTGACCAGTATAATGTGAAGCAACAGTTTTGTGGTAAACACTTGTGTTTTTGGTTTTCAGATAGTACTTCTGAGGCATTTTTGCAGCCTAAATTCAATACATACACTTGATTCATGGGTAAATTCTGACAGATCAGCTAAATTGTTTCTCTAACACAGATGATGTTGTCAGTGAGATGCTGCTGGTAGTAGTTTTTAATGTAAGGCATTATTTTTGTTTTGTACCTGAGATACGCTTTAGGCTTGTAACCCATAGCAAGAGCTTTCTCCTCTGACATGATCAAAACCGCAGACGCTCCGTCAGTCTGAGTGAACACACACACACACACAGAGCAAAAGCTCATGACAAATCTGACAGATATTCCTTAAATTAAAAGTCTGGTTAAACAAATTGGATAAAGCAGAAACTCAAATAAACTGACCAGGAAGGAGGAGTTTGCGGCCGTCACCGTGCCGTGAGGCTTGATGAAGGCGGGTTTCAGTTTGGCCAGCTGTTCCATGGTGGCAGGACGGATACCGTTATCTTTAGACACAATATCCCTCCCTGTGACAAACACATCATCACATTTAAAGTTTAAACAACAAAATGAATTGCTAAAAAAAAAAAAACTGTTACTCATTTGTAAAATCTGCATGCAATATTGTTGCTTAGTCCATACAGACCTAGATGTGAAAGCACCCTCATAAGTGTTAATAAAAGTCTTTTTTCTGTTCAAATCATTTGCTAACTGCACTTTCATAATTTGCCTGCAAGCTGAATTAATAAAAATAATCTAAAGTATGACAGATTGTTTCCACTACGATGAAAAATACAAAAAAAAAAAAACAACAACAACGTAATTGCAACTTTCTCACAATTCTGACTTTTTCCCCCCTCACAATTTTGAGTTTATTTCTCACAATTCTGCCTGTTTTCAATCAGAAAAGTCAGGATTGCGAGATATAGGCCTAAACTTAGAATTGTGAGATATAAAGTTGCCATTCTGATAAAAGAGAACCCAAAAATGTAATTTTTTAAAAACAGAATTATGCGATGTAAACTCAAAATTGCGAGAAGGAAATTCTGCCATTTTTTCATAGTCATAAAAGTCAGAACTGAAAGATATAAACTCTAGATATAAATGTGAGATGTAAAATCACAGTTCTGAGAAAAAAGGTCACAATTTCAAAATATAAACTTAAAACTCTAAGAAGAAAACCCTAAACTGTAAGATATAAACTCAAAATTGTGAGCAATTGAGTCACAATTATATATATATATATATATATATGTGTGTGTGTGTGTGTGTGTTTTATTTGTATTTTTTTATTCCACGCCAACTGTGAGATGTAAACTCGAAATTCTGAAAAAAGGTCCCAATTCTGAATTCTACCTTTTTCCCACAAATCTGACTTTTTAAAAAAAAATAGATGAAAAGTTCCAATTGTAAGATGTGGACACACAATTGGAATTTTTTGTCCTGTGGCAGGAAAAAAACCTGAATTATGAGAATTGCGAGAAAAAAAGTCCAAAACCTCTTTCTGGCAGAGGCTGAAATGCTGTGGCAAGAGCTGCTGTGATTGTGTTAATTGTTCACCTGGCACTTTAAAGCTGATGACATCACTGAGCAGCCCGCTGTCTTGAGCTTTCTTTGCGAGCGTGTGAGATCGCAGAGCAAATTCATCCTGCTCTAAACGCGACACACCGAATGCAGCCGCCAGACGGTCCGCGGAGTGTCCCATTGTCTCGGCTGTGGAGAAATCTTACAAAACCAACACCAAAACACACACACACACACACACACACATTTAAGAGCTTACAATACCAATACCACAACAATACCATACGGACTGTAGTTAGTCAGACTAAAACACTGAAATATAGGTGTTCTAGTGATATATTACATTTTATTAAACAAATAGCTCTGGCTGTAATGTCTGACCAGACATGTGGTTGACTTGTGACAGCACCAGTAAGTGTGGGTTGAGAATTACAAACAATCAGTGATATTGTGCCATGTACTGTTTGTCAATTATTCCCTCAAAATTGTTTTTGAATTTATACCTGTCTTTATGGCTATTTATAGCCATTTAAAATCTAGTTGTCTTCTGTATAATAATATCCAGCTATTTTGCTAATAACCTTTTTAAATAATAATAACAATATTTATATAATAAAATAAGTAATGATATTTATATAATAATATAATGTTTTTATATATATATAATAATATAATGTTTTATATATATATATATATATATATATATATATATATATATATATATATATATTCATATTTTTAGCAAGTTTTTATTTAGTTAATTTATAGTTAATTTATAGTTGTTAATTTATAGGTATTAGGTGTTATAGATGTTTTCTGTATTTTCCAGATATTTTTGCTTATTATCCGTGTAAAGAATAAATAATAATAATGGTAATTATATAATAATGATAACAACAACAATAATAAAAAATATTATTATTATTAAAATATATAATGTAAATTGACTGTAATAATAACAATAATATTATAATTAATATTCATTAATAAATATGTGAGGATTTTGCATGAGAAAATGCTAAACTGATATACTGCTGCACACCTCAGCATTTACTAGGGCGTTCTCAGTGTCTCTAAAATATTCAGTTTCTAGATTTGTACAAAAATTGCTTTAATAATGTCTTTTTGAGTAATATGTCACTTGGAGTGATAAATGCACGATACATTAATTGTTTTCTGTGATTTGGGCAATGTACCTAGACAGTCAAACTGAGGTGTGCTGGGGGCAATAAGTGAGGTGTATTATGGGTAATGTAGTACCTCAGGTGAAAGGTGAGCGAGGCGAATGGAGCCCAGCAGAGAGAGCCGAGCCCCGAGGGTCTTTGCCTTGTTGAGTGACAGCATCGTCTTCCTCATCTTGCGGCTGTGACGAATGGGAACGTCAGACATAAACTCAACCCCACCGGCGACGACAGCATCACACTGACCAGCAGCGATCAAACCAGCAGCTACAAAACAAATTAACAATCAATAGTCCAGTTCAGTGCCTTCTGCTGAATGTTCAAGTATAATTCAATTACAATCTGTCAATGTGCACAAAGGGCGAGTGATTAGCTGTACAGAAGGCTATATATATATATATATATATATATATATTGTATGATGTATTCAATAACTGCCATCATCATAAAACGTGTGTTCAGTACCTGTGGTCATTGCTTGATTGGAGGAAATACACGCCATAGTCACAGTGTGAGCAGGAGTCTTATCTGAGAATCCAGCACCAAGTGCTGCCTAAAAAAAAATAAAAACAAATAAAAAAGAATTATTTCCAAATAAACATCATAAATAATTTAATAATCAAAAACCATGTAGCAAATGCAACGCTTCTTAGAAATGGTCCTTTCACTAATGATATGACCAGAATTATTATAGTTAACTTAACAAAAAATAAATAAAATAAATGGAAATTAAAACAAAAAAAATATATATAAAATGTTTTTCTATTTAGTTAAGGCATTTCTTTTTTTTTCATCTAATTTGATGTACTAACATAACTAAAACTAAAATAAAAATGAATGAAAACTAGACCTATTTGAAGAAAAGAGAAAAACACAAAAATGCTAACATTTTAAATAAAAATAAAATGAAAACTGCAAAATAAGAACCAATTCAAAATATTTATAAAAACTATAAATGTTTTTTTCACAAATATAAAATTGCAAAGGAAAAACAAAAAAATATATATTTACAAAAACAGAAAAGGATATCTATCTTATACAAAATAATGCACATAGTTCATAGTTTGATTTCACTGTGTGATTTAAATGGGAATGGGAACCAATGTGAATATATAAAGTACAATGCAAAATAATTTTTGTGGCCACAAAAAGATAATTACAACAAAAATCACAGGAACAGTAAAGTCCCTTTTAAATATTTAAACCTTTTAATTACATTTTGAATTTATGCTGTGAATGAGTCTGCTTTGTTTTGATGCTTAGTATGTTTGCTGACAACATCCACACGTTAAGTTCCTGATTCAGAAAAAAAATCCCTTGCATTAAATTGAACATATAGACAGCTGTGGAAAAAAATTAACATCCTGCTGTACCCAATATAACAATGCACAAACACAGTCACTGCAGTAATGCAGATGAAATCTCTACGCAGATGATGCTGACCAATGAGAGGTCAGGATTATTATACACAGATCAGACAAACTAAAAATAGCTTCAACATCCTAATTCTATCTTAGAAATCATCACAGACTAGAGGACAGACTGACCTCTCTGGCCACATTACTGGTCTTCACTTCCTGAATAACAGTTCCATACACAATATAATCAACAGCATCTTTAGGGAGACCGGTTCTGTTCAGCAGACCTCTGATGAAAACACAGACAGACAGTTAGTCCTGAACGTTACAGTGACCAGTGAATCTTTGTGTGTGTATGTGATTGTGTGGTGACTTACTGTAACGCAGCTCTGGCCAGATCGTGGGGCATCAGGTCAGCATATCTGATAACAAAGATACAGAGAGCACAGACACAAAGAAAGATTTCTTCAATTTCTTCAAAAAGGCAGCACTGCGTTTATATTCCTAAAACTTTCCGGTTCGAGTTTGTCCTAAATCTGCAATTAATTCAGCCTAAAACTTTCACTTGTATATCATTTCAGAGTAATGCGTGCCATAGAGTTTCAGATTTTGTAACCTTAAAAATGAAAATTTCCTTTTGCTGTTTGGCATTTAATAACAGGTAAAAAAACTGAAGCAACCAGGTCTGATGCATTAACGTCTTTATGAAGTGTAAAGCTGTGCGTTTATAAGAAACAAACCCATTATTAACGCATTTTAACTTCAAAAATTTGTTCCTGTGGCTCAGTGGTAGAGCATTGCATAAGCAGTGCAAAAGGTCGTGGGTTCAATTCCCAGGGAACACACTGATAAAAAAATTAATAAAAATGTATAGCCTGAATGCTTGGAGAAAAGCATCTACTAAATGCATAAATTTAATAATCCATAATACCGCTTCCTCCGGTGAAAAAGTCCATCCACTGTTGTCACATCAAAATCCACCCACAAATTTGTTTACAACTAGTTTGGACTGTTTTTTTTTCTTGTAAACGATGCTTGATCTGTGCATATTTCTCTCCTGATTCAGATAAGATGAATTTTCACTGGAAAAAGCAAGATTATAGATAGAGGACTCATATTTCAGCTGTAAGCAACAATTTTAAGTTAATAAAAAATGACTTGATGGATTTGTTTCTTACAAACATGCAGCTTTTCACTTTGCAATATGTTAACTGATGAACTGGAGTGATGTGGATTGTTGTGATGCTTTTATCAGCTGTTTAGACTCTCATTCTGACGGCACCCATTCACTGCAGAGGATCCATTGGTGAGCAAGTGATGTAATGCTACTTTTCTACAAATCTGTACCCCTTAAAGAAACAAATCTTGGATGGCCTGAGGGTAACTTCTCAGTATTCTTGTGTGAACTATTCCTTTAATCTCCTTTCTGCACCCTACAAACTATTGTTTTATTTAAACAATTGCTTTCATTTCAATTCACAAAGTCTCAGGTGAATTTAAGCAGCTTGTCAGGCCAAGTCTCTGACTTCATGCTCATCTGAATCCCGAACACATTCTCACTTACGTTGTGCCAGACTGGAGGAAAGGAGTTCGGACGCCATCAACCAGAACGATGTTCTTCACTCCTGGTTTGGCCAGAGTCTTCTTGCTCTTTGCTGTGTGATTACAAAACACAACAGAAAGGACACGATGGACAAACATTATTTACAGTTGTATTGGGAAAATGGAATGGGCATTTTCCATTTTTTACAGGTAAGCATTACACCGGACACATTACCTTGAGCTTGCAGATGAACAGATGTGCTGAGAGAACGAGCAGCTGAACAGAAAGAGAATGCAGTTAGTAATACCGTTCTAATAAGTGATAATGACATGAAATGCTCAATAATCTGCATAACGTGAAGTGTTCGTTAGCTCTGCTGAGACCCAGGACATCCTACCAAACTGAGCAGCCTGCACAGATGTCAATGGGCTGCTCCTCAGTGACGTCAACAACATAGATGCCATCTTCGATTATCTGGAAGACTAGAAACCAAAAGTATGAATGATTATTCAAAACCATCAATCATTCTCTGTCTAACAAAGCAGGTGCACTCATAATCTGGATCACAATACAAAGGAATAAAATAGGGCTGTCAACTGATTAATCGCGATTAATCGCATCCAAAATAAAAGTTTATGTTTACATTATATATGTATGTGTACTGTGTATATTTATTTTTCTTTTATTATTTCTGGTAATATTTCTGGTAAATACAAACACAATATATATACCCTTTATATATTCATATTCTTATATTTTATATTATATATAAATATATTTAATTAATATATAAACATAACATATTTTTCTTAAATATATACATTCATGTGTTTGTATTTATATATACATAATAAATATACACAGTATACACACATATATTATGTAAACAAAAACTTTTATTTTGGATGCGATTGATCGTGATTAATCATTTGACAGCCCTAGAATAAAATAAAGGAATAATTCTTTTAGTTTCCATTCATTCATTCATTCCACGGACATTAATTAAGGATAACAAAGGAATGTTTTATTGTCCAACTAAATGTACTATTATCACACAGTGACGTAAGTGTTGTATAATAAAAATAGATTTATATATTTAAATTTGAGTGTATGAGTGGCCTTCAGAAGTGTTACAGTACGTAAACATTAAGTAACAATATCAAAACTAAGTGTCATCTGCACTCAGATGCCGCAGGATATTTTCTCTTCACTAGCTTCACACTTCTTCATTATTTTTAAGTCCCAATATTCCCAGTTCTGGTGATTTTTAGTGGATGTATGGAGGTGTCAGCACAGGTGTGTAACATCATAATTAACAATCAACATGCTGCACTAACCACAAACAAACAGTCAGGCAACACTGAGTGTCTTCGTGTTTAAAACCCTATGTTTCTCTGAAATAATTACACTTGCTTTGATATTTTGCATCAATGGAATGACATTCACACATTTTTATATGTGGCAAAGTTTTGAAATGCTCTTCAAGTTGCCATTTTTTAAGTATGTGATAGTAATGATAATACAGTATGTGTGTGTGTGTGTGTGTGTGTGTGTGTGTGACCCTTCACCTACTTCTGTCAGTAGACATGACAAGGACAAATATGCAAAGGCATTAAAACATTTAAACAGCAACTTACGATCTTGACGTCATTATAAAACAACACTGATCCTGATATAGCCACACATGACAGTAAAGAAACAGAAAAATGACACTTTAACACATGAACGAGCAGACGGATTCATTCTTCCGCGTGTCTAAAAACACTGATAATCATCAAGAATCATCATATAAACACAACGTGTGGTTTAACATAAGCGCATAAATCACATTTTACCTGTTACTGCTGTGAATGTTGAAAGAGCGTGATATTTGATGTCTCGCGTCTGTCTAATGACTACAGCACTGCGTGATCCGCAGGACCCCGCGTCCCTGGCAACTCGAATCACTGCCTGAGCGAAAAGAAACCCGCGGCGGATTCTTGCTTTATATATTAAAATAGTGACTTTGCCTTAACATATATACACATACATACATAAACAAGTCTATTATAAAGGCTACGCTAAGTGAAATAAGAAGATGTTTTTTTAAAAAAGGCGTTAAGTTGGCTGCCCTGATGGCGGCTGTACGGGCTCGCGCTTGTCAGTGCGTGCGCGTTCACGGTGAAGGATGGCGAGCGCGAGATTGCTGGTGACGCGTAGCGGCTGCACAGCTTTAAAAGCGATCACAGGTGACAAACTTATTTATAAACTTTACATATATATTTTATACAATTGTATTGTACTTGTACTTGGATTTATCCGCTTTTGATTGAAATTAGGAGAGGTTAAATGAGGTGACCTGCAGGAATGAACTTTCACCTAGTTTTGACTGTTGAGTAATAATAATAATAATAAATTAAATTATACCATCATTAATAATAATTATAAATACATGATCCAATGGCAACTATAGTATCCAAAACATTACAGTTTTTACAGCTGTTGTGACCGTGAAATAATAAAAAGTGATACTTATTTCATTTATACAGTGTAAGATATTTCTGCTTATTTGATTTGTTTTTGTTTTTGTTTTTGTTTACAGTTAAGTTTAATGTCAAGTTAGCAAACCGTACACAGATCTTTGTCTGCTGGGTCAAAACATGATACAAAAATATAAATATCAGTGTGTAGCAACAGTAAAAGTTACTATGGTGTACTTAGCACGATTTACCACAGTGTGTAATTTAATTATGTCCATTATTATATTATATTATATTATATTATATTATATTATATTATATTATACTATATTATATTAAACTATATTATATTAAACTATATTATATTTTATTATATTATACTATATTATATTACATTACATTATATTATATTGTATTGTATTATATTATACTAAATTACATTACATTATATTATATTATACTATACTATACTATACTATATTATATTATATTATATTATATTATATTATATTTTATTATATTATATTATACTATATTATATTATATTATATTATATTATATTATACTATATTATATTATATTATATTATATTATACTATATTATATTACATTATATTATATTATATTATATTATACTATATTATATTTTATTATATTATATTATACTATATTATACTATACTATATTATATTACATTATATTATATTATATTATATTGTTATATGTTATGTTATATTATGCATCATTCCATGAATCTTGATGTATTTAGGTTTAATGTTTGTAGTAAGTTTATGATTTCTTGTATTATTTTAACTTGCTGTGACCTGCTGAGCTCTGATTGGACACACGCAGACACGTGTACTCACATGTGGTGTGTGTTTGGTCATGTGAATGTGATGGGGGGGTCGAATGGGGGAACTGCGGCGGAGGACATGTGTGTCTCCAATGACATCAGGATTCTAGGCCAAAAAATGTCTCCTTTTACATGCATTTCAATAGAGATCCAAAATTGAGTAAAGTATATAACAGTCTTATATTTATTCTGTAATACAGTCAATAAAATGTTGATTACAGTCGGTTTGGGCTGATTCAAAGAGAGGTACTAACATAACACAGGTTTTGATTATTATTAACTTGGATTATTTTGTATTTACAACAGCATTTTGTAAGATTAAGAGTTAATGAATCGCTTGTTTAATAATAAACATGAACCAGGCTGGTGGATTACAATATTACTTTGTTAAAAGGAAATGACTTCTGTGTGTGAAGGACTGTTTGACTTTGCATTAAAGGTTCACATGGAACTGTAGACGTGTGTGATCGTGTTTATTTTTGTATTGGGTCAAAGGTCATGGACAGAGGAGTCTCTCCGTATCATCCGCTGTGCTGGGTAACTACTAAAAAGAGAACAGATGATTAGAGACATGTTTCATGTTTTCTTTTTAATCACTTTCTCCATGTCTCTCTCTGTCTGCAGCTCGCACTCATGTCAGTTATGAGGTCAAGGATAATGTTGCTGTGGTGCGAATCAATGATCCGACCTCAAAGGTGTGTTCTGTTCTTCCCTTGATTACTCTGATGTAATAAAGTCAATGTTTTTTGATTTTAAATAAATACTTTTATTCAGCAAGGATGCATCAAAAGTGAGAGTAAACACATTTATAATGTTGCAATGAAAAATTTAATTTGAAATAAATACTGTTCTTTTAAACTTTCTATTCATGATCGTTTCGATTAATCGCATTCAAAATAAAAGTTTGTTTACATACATCTGTTTATTTATTACGTATATATAAATACACACACATACACACATATATTTAAAAAATATATATTTGTATATATATATATATATATATATATATATTTTTTTTTTTTTTATATATAAAAATATAAATTATACACAATACATATACACAATATATATATATATATATATATATATATATATATATATATATATATATATATATACAAATACTTCTTTTTAAATATATACATATGTGTGTGTATTTATATATTCATAATAAATAAACAGTACACAAACATATAGTATGTAAACAAACTTTTATTTTGAATGCGATTAATCGTTTTACAGCCCTAAAAGAACAATTTCTCAACACCATAATAAACTAAAAACAAAAGAAAATAAAAACAAAACACAACTAAACAACACTAAAACAAACCATTATTCAAAATACATTCAAATAGAAGGCAGTTCTTTTAAGTTGTAATTAATTTTCATAACATTACTGCTTTTACTGTTCCTTTTTTAAACAAATGCAGCCTTGGTGAGCACAAAATAATAAAAGAACACATTTTACTCACCCCAAACCTATAAATGATATTATTATATGGATATGATATGTTATTTTGTGTGTTGTAGGTGAATACTCTTGGCAGGCACATGCAGGCAGAGCTGGTGGAGGTGATCAATGAGATTTGGGGGAATTCAGCGGTAAAGAGCGCCGTCCTCATCTCCAGTAAACCAGGAAGCTTCATCGCAGGAGCCGACCTCAAGTACAACACTCTCACGCACACACAGATTGTTCAAACCATTTATAGAGACTCGCGTTCATCGTCACCTCCGTCTTTTAGTATGTTTCAGGCCTGCAAGACAGCAGAGGAAGTGTCATATCTGTTACAGGCAGGACAGAAGATGTTTGAGCAGATAGAGAAATCTCCCATCCCGTTTGTGGCTGCTATTAACGGCTCCTGCCTTGGCGGTGGACTGGAGGTGATCGTGTTATCTTTAATTATTCACTTTATATTTCAAGTATCATAATAATATATAAGTAGTGTATAAATTATAAAACACAATAATAATAAAAAGGTATTACAGTTATATAACTATAATTCACTCTTTTGTCTCACATATTTCCTTTATGGTTATATTTAGGGTAACATTTTAGATTAGGGAACACATACTGACTATTAACTAGTTGCTTATAGTTGTTTATTAATACTAATACAGCCCATATTATCGCCTTATACTGCATGATCATATTTTAGATCCCGTAACTCTACCCTATACCTGAACATAACTACTACAACAACTACCTCACTTACTATCAATAAGCAGTAATTAGGAGTTTATTAAGAGGAAAATTCTTAAGAGTGAATAGGTGTTCTCTGTTTCTGTTACCATATTTAATAAAACAGAACAATGCAATATGATACTTGAAGACTGTAATATTATATGAGACAGTAAACCCTTTAAATTCCACTATGGTTCTCATTTCTTCTGTTCTTTCAGTTTGCCATTGCATGTCAGTACCGTATTGCCACTAAGAGTAAGAAGACGATTCTGGGCACCCCAGAGGTGATGCTGGGACTGCTGCCCGGGGCCGGAGGGACTCAGAGGCTGCCAAAAATGGTGAGTAGTTTACTGGCTCAGATGGTCAGGATATGTAGATGGTCCCTAACTCTGAATGATAGAAAACTGAATTTTGCATCAGTATTTTTCATAATGATGTTTGTGTGTCTTAGGTTGGCCTTCCCGCTGCGTTTGATATGATGCTGACCGGCAGGAACATAAAGGCAGACAAAGCCAAAAAAATGGGGCTCGTCCATCAGCTGGTGGAACCTCTGGGTGATTTGATCAGTTATAATAAATAATAAATAGTCCCTCGATCTCAGGCAAATCATGTAACTAGATTAAAAAGGCTGTTATCTTGGAAAACAGGATTTTTCCTGTTTAAAAAAAAACAAAAAACATAAAGTTTAAAATAGTATCTACTCTAATGTTCATAGTGCAAAAATAGAAATGTGCAAAACATAGAAAAATGATTACTAACACACAAACTCCCTTTCCAAAATAAAATAAAATAAAAATAAGGTACAATAACATTTTAATGAAAGTAAAAATATTTGACAAAAAAACTTATAAGTCTAGGTTAAAGTATTAAAATAAATAAAACTACAATTTAAATAAAAATATATTAACACTAAATAGTAATACTGAAAAAAATTAAATAAAACTAAAATTTAAAAAAACATTTTTTAACTAAATGGTAGTATTTAATATATATATATATATATATATATATATATATATATATATATATATATATATATATATATATATATATATATATATATTATATATTATATACACACTAAATTGTAATATTTAAAAAAAACTAATAGAAATAACAAGACACAAAGTACTATTAAATCTAAATTTATTGCAGTTAAAAAATATTAAAAAAAAAAAAAAATCCTGTTTAGCCTCATTCAAAATATTAAGAAATACTGAAATAGCATATAAATAATTCTAAAACAGCACTGCTTCAGAACATTTATTGAGACCAAATTGCATAAACAGCTTGGAAAAGGCATTGCTACTCATTTAGCATGCACATAAAAAAATAAAAATAAAAAAAATGTCATGTAAATAAGATAAGAAATCATAACATTTACTTACAGAAGTCTTAAAGGTTCAGTAGCAACAGACTGGTTTATAAAAAAGAGAAAAATGACCATGAAAATAGTTTTTGATGCAAGAAACCTTTACTAGCATTTTAAGTGGACTTTCGAGGAAAGATTATAACTCTACACAGGTGCAGATTTGGACCCCTATAACTAAAAGGTGTTTGTGTTTTGTTCGATAAGGTCCAGGACTGAAGATCTCAAAAAAGAGGACTTTTTTACCAGCGAGACCTTTAGCTGTTGATTTTGCTAAAGGTCTTGCTGGTAAAAAAGTCAGAGTGGAAAAGAAGAAAGGACTCATGCAGAGTAAGACAAGCACATTAGTGTCAAGATAAGACAGACTTGACTTGTCTGTTTATTAAAGGATTTTATTGTTTTATAATCTGTTTTTCCAGAGGTGCAGGATTTCGTGATGGGTCTGCCGCCGGTCAGGAAACAGATCTACAAAACTGTCCACAATAAAGTCATGAAACAAAGTAAAGGGCTTTATCCTGCGCCACTGAAGATTATAGAGGTAAACACACACATGAACAGGACACGCATACGCTCATACCCTCACGAACTCTCACGTTTTTTGTGTTTTTAGTGTGTTCAGACAGGCATTGAAAAAGGAAACGCTGCTGGATATCTGAGTGAATCTGAGGTTAGTATCATCACTTTCACTATACGTTTAACCCTAATGTATCATAATTGATACACGATTCTACAAGGCATCTAACTGATCAACATTGCCTTCCGCTGGCTGATTATTTAATTAAATAAAACGGCATATCTGAGCATTTATCAACTTGTATGACCTCACGTCTGTTTTCTAGAACTTTGGCAAGCTGGCGATGACATCAGTGTCCAGAGCTCTGATTGGCCTTTTTTATGGTCAGGTGGCCTGCAAAAAGAACCACTTTGGGCAGCCGGAGAGAGAAGTGAAGTAAGTCTGAGTGATATGATGTCATTAGGACCTGAATGTAACAACTGATTGTGCTTTTGACTTTTTCTAGAAAGCTGGCTGTCCTGGGGGCGGGGCTTATGGGAGCAGGTATTGCTCAGGTAACGATAGACAAGGGTGTGGCCACTATCTTAAAAGATACAACAGAGGAAGGACTTGCCAGGGGTCAACAACAGGTGTACAAAGGGTTGGTGAAGCACATGCACATATATACATCAACATGATAGAAATATGCAACAGTTTGTTTTCCAAACCCTCTTTGCAGTCTCATCAGCTGCAGGTCATAGTATGAGACAGCAGAGGGCGCTGCACTCCGAGGCATTAGAAAGAAACAATATTAAATAGAGCTGAGAGCCACCAGATGTCACCGCTGTAATCTTTCGTGCATAGACAACCTATGAATTGAGACTTTTGCTCTGCTAAAATCCAAACACAAATACATACAAATATCAAAACTATTGAAGGTCTCCTGTTATGATAAGTATTCCTACAGTCAGGGCAAGTATCGAAATGGGGGCGGGGGGTTAACTGTGATTTTCTAGGCATGGAAAAATCATGGAAATTTCTATTGTGAATAATTTTTTGTAGATATTTTGGCTAGATATTGGCTAGAGTCCATTTTCTATTCATTTATTATTATTTTTTTTTTTAATCTTCAAGTATTTAAGTTCAAACTTGTTTTTATTTATTTATTTTTATATTTTATTTATTTATTTATTTATTGTATTTATTTTATTTATTTTTATATTTTAGTGAAGTTGTTTTTTAACAGTTTAAATTCAGTCTGGAAAAATGCTAAATATGTTTATTTTTTCTAAGTTAATTTATTTATTTATTGTAAAATCTTTTATTTTATTTAAATTCAACCAGGAGAAAAAAGTTGGATTTCTGGGTAAAGATTTTATCTATAAATATTTATTCTATTTAATCATTAGGATATTAAGTAAAGATCATGTTCCATGAAGATATTTTGTAAATTTCCTACCATAAATATATCAAAACTTCATTTTTGATTAGTAATATGCATTGCTCAGAACTTAATTTGGACAACTTTAAAGGCGATTTTCTCAATATTTAGATTTTTTTTGGACCCTCAGATTCCAGATTTTCAAACAATTGTATCTCGGCCAAATATGTTAAATAAAAATAAAAATTGACCGTTAGTCTGGTTTTGTGGTCCAGGTTCACTAATATATATATATATATATATATATATATATATATATATATATATATATATATATATATATATAATATTAATTTATAGTTATTTTAAATATTTAAACTTATGTTAAACCTAATAAATATATTTTACTGTTTTTTTTATTCTCAGCCTTAATGACAAAACAAAAAAGAAGAGTCTGACGACATTCGAGAGAGATAGGATTATGTCGTTGCTGTCAGGACAGCTGGACTACCGTGGCTTTGAGAACGCTGACATGGTCATTGAAGCAGTGTTTGAAGACCTGTCAATCAAACATAAAGTGGTGAAGGAGGTTGAGGCCGTAAGTTCAAGTTATGTATGGGTTTGCTTAGCGCAATATATACATTACAGCCCTCCCGATATATACACTACTGATCATACTGTACCTGTCCTGTGTGCAGGTGATTCCTCCTCACTGTATCTTTGCCACCAACACATCCGCTCTGCCGATCAAAGACATCGCAGCAGCCAGTAAGAGACCTGAAAAGGTCTGTGTGTGTGTGTGTTTTAAATGGGTTTGATTGTTATTAGTCAGTACTGGTGACTGATTGTGAAAGTCTTTATGCTGAACTATGTGTGTGTTATGTAGTTGATAGGGATGCACTATTTTTCTCCGGTGGATAAAATGCAACTGCTGGAAATCATCACCACCAATAAAACCTCCAAAGACACAACAGCATCTGCTGTGGCTGTTGGGCTTAAACAGGGAAAGGTCATCATAGTCGTGGGGGTACAAACACATTCTGCTTTTATATTTTCAGATTTTTCTGTGCTACAGCAAGTGATTGTATTGTATGTATATTTCATCAGGATGGTCCAGGGTTTTACACCACTCGTTGTCTAGCGCCTATGTTAGCCGAGGCCGTTCGAGCACTGCAGGTAAATTCCTACATTGTTTGAATGGCTTATGTAGGAAAAAACAATATTTATTTGTTCCAATTAAGGATTGAATGCTTGTTTGTTTAAAATGTGTATTTGTGAAGAACCAGACAACTGTTCAAAACTGTTTCTAATATATGAGCCAAATCTATTTTTTTTTCTGTCTCGTAACATAAACTTTCAGAAAACATTTTAATATGCTGATTTGCTGCTTTAATATTTTTTTCTTATTATCATCATCATCGATGTTCAAAAGAACAGCATTTATATGATACAGAAATTGTTTTAACATTATAAAAGGTACAATTTAGGGACAGTTTATTTAAACTTGGACTGCTTGTTCAAAACTATTTTTATTATATGAGTCAACTCTAATCTTCCCGTCTCATCACTTTGGCTAAAGGAAGGAGTTGGGCCAAAGAAACTGGATTCCCTGACAACAGGATTTGGGTTTCCTGTCGGCGCGGCGACACTTGCTGACGAGGTCGGCATTGATGTGGCGGCTCATGTTGCAGAGGATCTTGGCAAGGCTTTTGGAACACGATTTGGAGGAGGAAATGTTGAGGTCTTGAAGATGATGGTCCAAAAAGGGTTCAAAGGTGCATCTGTTAAACCACATACAGCTTTGTGTTCATAAATTGTCAGTTCGGTCTTACAGAACATTTGATGGCAAGTTAAAGGGATAGTTCACCCAAACATCAATGTGCATTTGACTTCTCAGGGAATAATGGCTTAAATTTCAGAAACTGTATCATCAATATAACAAAAAAGGCAAAGCTATTCTTGTCATATTTGAATTCAGTAGTCAGATGCAGTAGTCATATGTATATATGCACTTCAGGACGCAAGTCTGGAAAGGGTTGTTACGTGTACGGAGCAAAGTCGAAAGAAAAGAAGGTGAACTCAGGAGCTGAAGATATTCTCAAGAGCTTCAAGCTAACAGCGCCCCCTGCTGTGTAAGTTGGTTTTCATGATTTACAAGCATCTTAAAGCCTCAGAAGAAACCCTTCATATTTCTCCTATTTGTCTCTTTAGCTCTGCCGATGAGGACATTCAGTACAGACTCGTGTCCCGATTCGTAAACGAGGCCGTACTGTGTCTACAGGAAGGCATTCTGCCCGACCCCGTGCAGGGAGACATCGGAGCCGTGTTTGGACTTGGCTTCCCGCCATGCTTGGGAGGTAACAAGCACATTACACACCTTAATTAAAGACTTAAAGTGATTTATCTTAACTGATGCGGGCCTAGCACTTAACCCTGAGGCACACCACATTGTGCCTGGGGATAATTTAGGATTTGCAAAGTAAACTTTCACAACCCACCCTTTTCCCACATTTCAGGCCCATTCCGTTTTGTTGATTCATACGGAGCTGACAAACTTGTCCAGAAAATGAAGCACTTTGAGGAGGCTTATGGTAATCAGTTCACTCCCTGCCAGCTGCTTCTTGACCACGCCAAAGACTCCAGCAAGAGGTTCCACAAGTAAAAATTTGCCACTGTTATAATTTTCTGACCTCAACGTTTGGGATCTTATAAAACGTCACATTCACTCAATTAAAGAAGAGCTTTATTTACAAATCCTCAGTTTTGTGTTTTATCATTTGTGGGTTACAAAGCAGATCTTTTCTAACTTGGCCTGTACATAATTTGTCAGTTTATTTATGTGATTAAAGAAAGGGTATCTATGTAAAATCCCTGTAAAGATGAGGTTTGCTCTCTCTCAACAACATCACTTCCCTGTAGAAACATTTCTGAATGGTGCAGCTACATTTTTGTTCTAACCAACGTGCCTCTGATTATGTCCAGGTTGAGCTGAGACACAGACTTTTGCACAGTTATTATTTGATGTAATTTTTGTATAGCATAATAGTTTGTATGTTTGCATATGGTTCTGCTATAATAAACTTGTAACCCCTTGCCTGAGAATTATCTCAAAGTATTTAATTATTCTCACTATATATTTAATTCTCAATATTTATTTTAATGCTTCTGTGAGCAAACGAGAAAGCATTAAAGTATAATTGTTCCTTCATCTCTTTTGTTTCTATTATCTTGGCTCTTTAGGGCCGCCGTAATTCTGTTTAAAACAGTATTCAAACAAATTCCAAGCTATTTGTCAAGCCTGCCAATATGCGTTAACAAGAACAAGTGCTGTTCAAAATGTAAAACTTTAAATAGAAGAACTTTGATTGTTTCTGACATCACTACAACCATTTTCTCTCCGCATGGACGAAACAAATGCACACCGCTCACTAAGGTATGGATATAATTATGTGGACATATTAGTCAAAATATTTATATTTTGTCGTGTTAGCTTTTTTTTCTCCTGACTGTTTAACTGGGATAAACAATTATGGTTAGCCAATGGTCTAAAATAATGGGCGCTTCTAAATGAATATAAATATCCAAGACTGCAATATATATAGCAAGACTGCAAATTTGATATTGATTTTATACAACAGTTCAACAATATGAAGTTAATATTAAGTGACCTACATTTTATTGTCTTTTTTAACAACTATTTTTTAAATAGAGTATGCAATAAGTAAAATCTAGTATTCCAGAAATTAATTAGGCCTACCTAAAAAAAAAAAAATCAACAACAACAACAACAAAAAACACTTCGTTCAGTTGAGCACTATTGATTTATTCTTTTCTGTAGTTGATCCATTAGGATTAAATCATACATGTTGAAATTACAGTACAAATGAAACACACTACCATTGTTAAATATTATTCAAAGTACTAAAGCTCCTACAGAGGGGGAAGCTGTTAAATAAGCATTCCTGAAACGTTCCTGAAATGCTGATAAAATATTTTTTAAACAGTGATATAAGGCTAAAACCTCATTTCAGCAGCTCTGACTCCCCTCACATACATCCTCCATCAGCGTGGGCTGTAGTAGTTAGTAAACTCTTAATTACTGTCACATAATTACAGCGTGTTCTTTAGACTGTAAACTCTTGCTGCTCATATTAGCGTGTACATCACAAACTAAACCCTTTTTTTAAGTCCCTAAAAAGTCTCACTTCCTGTGCGCATGACATGAGCTCCACATGAGAGCATCAGGAAAGAAAAACTTGTGCTCTACGTTAATAAATCTCATCAAACCTGTCAAGGAAAATATATTTATTTATATTTTTCCCTCAGAATTTTTTCATGAACATTTTGCCAAATTCTTGAAACGATGTTTTAAGAAGTTTTACTTGTGATTTTTCTTATTATTCTTAATGATCCTCTTTAGATCCTGTTTTATTAAGAAAAAAATACATTGTTTTATTTAAAATGATTTAAACTTTTTTTTCCACACTACAGTAATGAGAATAAGTATTACATTCAAACATTTACAATTTTTAGGGCTTAAATGTGCTTAAATATCAAGAAAATAATGACACAATCCAAAATAATAATAATAATGATCTTAATGTAATTAAAATTAATAGTGCTCCATTATATATTAGTCACAATCTGTCAGTCCTTCGATTAGAGAGGTGTATTTCAGACACACACACACACACACACACACACTTATAAAACATCTGAAAAAGTCTGAGCAGAAGCACTCATTGTGGCTGGAGTACTCTTGTGTCTCTCAAACAAAAACATTCCTTCAAATCATGAGGATGCTGCCCTCATATCTTGGGTCTCCATCCCTTGATGAACTGCATGATTTTTTTGACCTGTAGTTTGGTGAGTTTAAAGTCCTCCGACAAAATTTCCTCTGTCAGCTGAGTGAAAATAGAGCCATCAATCCTCTCTCGGCTGAACAGACCAATCACGTCGTCCGAAAGGCCGATGAACCGCAGACTGGACGAAACCTCCTCCACTGAGAGCCAGCACAGCTCTGCTGGGGGTCGCCAAGATGACCCTGCCCCGCCCTCTGCACCCTTCACCATGGCGACCGATCCGGAGGCGGGATCTGCAATGACCGTGTCCTCCTCTAAATTCTTGACTGGTCTGGGCGGAGTCTCAGGGCCGCCTTCTGAACCTCCCTGATTGGCTTGAGGCTCCTTGGGGGTGGAGCTAATGAGGTCGGGTATCAGAGTGGGAGAGTTCCTACCAGTGGTGAGCCAATCAGAGGAGGCGTGGGCGTGTCCCGGATTGGCAAAGGGGTTTAGGGCGCCAAATGGTGCGAAGCGGTTTTGCGCCACTGGCCGTGGTCTAGGGCAGGTGGAGTAGTTCTTATGGGCGGAGTCTGTACTAAGCAGAGGTGTATTGAGGATGTTGGAGGTGTAGGCCCCGCCTCCTCGTGGGTGGGACCAACAGGCCTGCGCGGGCTGGGCGGGATCAGGGCTCACGCTGGGGTCGGAGGTCACACAGTCGGCCCAGGTGCAGGGGTAACAATACAGAGAATAAGAGTCTGGTGATGGAGAGTTGCTGCCACTACGAGGAGCAGAACTGATGGAGAGAGAGAGTTGTTATAATGAAGAAATCGCCAAAAATTTTAAAAAAGACAGTCACAATAATCCAAACAGCCAAAAAGTTACAAAAAAGCATGCCTGAAAGGTACAATAAAAAAGCGAATACGACTGTCTAGCGTGTTCGAAGAAGGTCATGTTGAGCGTTTTTGAAACTTTTCATAATAAATGAATGCAAAAATAATATTGTTTTTGTTCTTTAGGTATTTTGTTTCGTATTTTCTGTTATAGTTCAATTATCAGTGCTGCCAAGGGGGACTATTTCCTCAAAAGTACAAAAAAATTATTAATGGATTAATTAACTTACTCTTGATTCCCATTCCTGCTTATTTCCAACCAATTAGTACTTAAAACGGCTCTATTTAAAACCCTCAAATAGTCATTTTTACCTTTCCTGCAGTCCAGAGGAATAAAATGACAGGTTTGGGTTGAGTGTTTGTGTGGGCGGAGTTTTAGGCAAGCGGGTTGGGACTGGAGAGCTGGGGGCGGGGCCTTTAGCACAGCGGGGCGGAACAGGTGGAGCATTTAAGAAACGACACTCCTCTTTCACCTAGACAGAGAGAAGAGATGCAAAGGAACAGTTACTAGGTTACAGTGTAAGTGACAAATCTAAATGATACTGTTTTGCTATTATCTCCTTCACAACTCAAGACCTGGTTTTTAAGTATATGTCACTTTCTGTCCAGGAGTCAGTAAATTTTCAGTTTTATGGAAATGGTTAATGAATTGAATCATTTTAACTATATTTTAATATTTAAATGTTTATTTAAATCTAATACTCACAAAAACTTTATTCAGAGATCAATATGTGTTTTTTTAATAACTCTTAACAATATACAGAGCAATATCTAAAGACAATCTAAAAAAAAAAAAGATCTAAAGAAATCACCAACTGAAACTCTTTTCATGATTCTTTAAACAGAGTTTCAGACGTATTCTTCAGTAAACCAGTATTTAAGTGTGGCTATTTCCTAATTATGATTAATATGGAAATACCATCTTAATGATCATCACGATAAGAAACTCCTTTAATATCAGTTATGGCTGTCTAAATATCCTCTTCTGGGAGGAACAACTCTGGGATTCTGGGATAGAGTTCACTTCTTCCACAAATATACCAGGGACTGTGTGTGTGTGTGTGTGTTTGGAAAGCTAAATTACAGGCCAGGCCTGAACCCAATGTGTGTGGGAGAGAGAGAGAAGAGGGTAAAAGAGAAAGGCTGTAATTCCAGTCAACAGCGTCAAAAAGACTTTAATTCCCGCTCTACATCCTGATGAGACGAGATGTTTGTTTCTCTGTTTGTATGCTGTGTTTTACACTGTAAAACATGTCAGTAATTTGAACAGAAAAGGTTGCTACACTAAAAACTTTATTGTTAGTATACAACATTCAGGAATCTCCTCATATTAATATTATATCAGTTAACGATACACTTGTACCTCCTACCTGTAATGTCTGAAACAGTCACCGTGCACACAATGAATGACTCAAAACACCTGAAAAGACACTGGCTGAGATGATGTGTGATTATGTTTCTGTGAGTGTGTGCTGTGTATATGCTCTGTTCCAGTAAACATATGCTCATTGTTCAGCCTTTAAAAGCAACAGTATCAATAATTTAGTCTTCAGTCTAGGGCTGCAGGGCTGCGTGATACTGTATGGGCCATAAAGCACATAGGAATGTGTGTGTGTTTGTGTGCAGGACCTGAGGAAAAAGAACTGTGGTAAAAGAACTGAGGAAGACAAGTGAATCCCATGAGAATAAAGAGGATCACTGAACTACAGTACAGCTGAGCTCAGGGTCAAAAGCCCAATAATGCTAGAAAACTGTCTAAAAGAGTGAATCTCACAAAACTGGTCAAGAACATGTCCAGAATATTTCACCCCCAAATCAACAATAAGAAACTAATTTTATATATATATGTATGTATATGTATGTATTTATGTATATATATCATATATGACTAATATATATACTTTTAAAATGTTATGTCTTTATGTAAAAATGTTTTGTAATGTGTTGAAGTTAACCATTTGAAATGTTCTTTTCCTCCAAAAGTCTGACACAAATATTGATTATTGATATTGTTTATCTCGACCAGCCCAACACAGCAATTATTATTTTTATTTACATTTAGTCATTTAGCAGATGCTTTTATCCAAAGCGACTTACAAATTAGGAATTATTAAATATTTAAATATTGTTATTATTAAATTGTTTATTTATTGAGAATCAACACTGAAAAAAATGTAAAAAATGTAAAATAATAGTTCAAACGTAAAAATAACAATGGGTGGGAAATTTGGGGGGAAACGTGCTTATTGTCATGAAAATAATTATCATAATGCAAAAAAAGTAAGTAGATTTACTTTCTTCTTACAAAATACAATATAACAAATGTTGCGGGTAAAATTTGGCCTGGGTATGTTTTTAAATTTTTTTTTATGTTGAATAAAAAAAGCAATATGAGGCCAAACCTTTAAATTTTAACGCACAATCTGTGTAAAATGGCTGCTTACAGCTTCAGATTTGGGTGGGACAGGAGGTGGAGTCGATACTCTCGACACTCTTCCTGCTTCCATCTGCACCATAGCGACGTGGGTGGAGCCCACCATTCCATCCAATGACGTAGTAGTGGAGTGGAAGGATATGAGGTTATGCTCCGCCTTCACTGCACTCTCAGACGTCACCCCAAAATCTCCAGAACTCTGATTGGTCCAAAGCTCCTCGTACGGAATTTCCTGCGCCTCCGTCGACCAATCGGGTGTGACGTATTCTCGCTCCTCTCCGTCACTAGAGGGCAGCGTGTGCGAGTCGACCAGCGAGTCTCTGCAGCCGTGTGAGATAGTGTGTGTGACGGCTCCGCCTCCGTACACGCACAGAGACAGTCTCTGCAGGGACGTCCCGAGCTCTTCGCGCCCATAGCCCTGAACGCACACCCGAATCCGCCGCGGACTAAGACACTCCTCGGAGAAATCCGTTTTTACCTCACGGACTGCGCGCGAGTAATTGTCCGGATCGAAGCTTTCCTGGCAACGCAGAGCGCACTGTAGCACCACCTGCTGGTAGGACGCATCTGCGCGCAATAAACCCTCCGGCAGAGTGAAGCGTGGCATGTCCGTTAATAACAGGAAGTGAGACGGCGTGACTTCCTCTTTGCGAAGTATGCAGCAGAGAACGACAGTTTTGCTGATGATGCTGAGGAGTTTATATCGATGGCCCTCGCGGATCACGTGCAGGTCGTACGGGTTGCGAGGAGGTCGCGACGGCACGGAGACGTTCACGGGCAAACGCACACGCTCGATGATGCTGCGCACGGTGTGTTCGCCTCCCTGCATCTGCAGCTCCTGCGGCGAACGCGTGCAGAACCGACCGCGGCACTGGAACGGCAGACTGACGCTCTCATTGGTCCGATGGTTCATGCATATCAAACAAGGCATCTTCGTGCGGGCGGGACGTCCCAGAGCTCCGCCTGCTTTACCCAGTCGCCGTAGCAGCGCAGTCAGGCGGGATTTCTCGCGAGTCGACTGGACGCAGAGCAGTTCTGCCTGGCCCATGAGGGTTAATTCATCTCCCGCCTGCAGAGAGAAATTATACAACTCACTGTCCTCTGTAAACTCCCCAGAAACCACCTGCAGCGAGAAGGAGAGAGACAGATGTTTTAGCATTATACGAAAAACACATTACTAATGTCATAAGGTTACAGAACAGGCCAAACCTTCTTACACAATCTACAATCTACTCATCATTTACAGCAGTTAAACTATATTCACACCTAAAATTAGTTAGTCAAGGTCTGTTCACACCAAAAACAATAACTATATTAGCGTCCACACCAACAGATGATAACATTCTGATTATTATAAGTGCACGCTGCAGTTTTGTCAACTACCGCTTGTTAAAGCAGGATGGATTTTGATTGGCTGTCCATGTTTTTTATCATTCATCAGCTGAAAAAAAATCACTCTGAAAGTGATTACAACAATACGGTCATCTGTGACATTATCATTTAAGTTGTGGTGCGGCTATTCTCATATTATTATTCACATATATTATTACAGTTATTGTTCTTGGTGTGAACGACCTTTACATTACAATCAATTATGAAAATCTGCTTACTAAATTTAATTGCCTATTGAATTACCAACTGAATTGCCAAGGATTGCCAGGGAGTTTGATTGACAGGTGATCTGACCAATCATAATGCCAATTTTGATTAACAAACAAACCAGACAGGAAAGTAGATTAACGTCGGTGGAGTTGAACTTGAAAAATGGTGTGTATTGACACAATATACCTAATGATCATTCATGTTTATTTCATGCTTTAAGAGCTTAATATGAATAGATGATCGATTTATGAGCCCCTTGAACTGAGGCACTACAGTGATCTGTCACTACACATTAAAGAGACACAAAACAGTATTTATTGTTTGAATTTCTTAAAAAAAAGGGACAGAATTTGTAATCTGAGACTTTGTTTAATACCAAAAGTAACCTGCTCGGTCTGGTCTGTTGACATGTTATCAGTTTCCTCTTTGCTCCGCCATGTATTTTTCACTATGGTGTGTGCCGTGAGTGCACCATGGCTTGTCAGACATAGCAACAGTAACTAAGGAAGGCACGTCTTTGCGAAGTGTCAATTAAGGGGACAATAATAATTTAAATATGTCATTACAAGAATAATTTATCACTTACACTTAAATCCTAACTCAAAAACATTTAGGGGTTTTAATCGAATCAGTGAATCATTTCTTTTGAACTGATTCATTTGCATGAAACTGTTGAAACAATCTGAATCATGCAATGAATTAGACTTTACAATAAAAAAAAATTTTTTTAAAGCTGTGTGCATAATATAGTGTGTCAAAGTATTTTGTCATAATAAATTACTATTTGTTGGAGATTGTACTACACCCTTGCAAAGCTAGTCAGATTAAAATTGTAATACTTTATTCATATTTTGAATTAGTTTTTATTTTTCTGTTTTTATTTTAACTTAAGTTTTAGTTTGCAGTTCTTAATACTTTTTTTTTTTACTTTGTTTTTGCAATTTAAGTACTTCAACTAAGCGAAAATATTGACTTGGCAATGAACCGAAATAAGCTTATGTTTTTTTATACAGTAATTTAATTTCAGTTCATGTTTATTTCAGTTAACATGTTTTTTAATAGTTTTAGATAACACTACTGGTAGATTCACGTTGATGCTGTTGTTACCTTAACACTAAATGTGATGGGCTCCATGACGAACACCCGATCAGGAAAGATTCCTGCGATTTCCTCCACGCTTCCAAAGTACTGAACCGGCTCACGAACATCCCGATCCTGATCCAATAACTTAAACTTCCCTGAGGACAGAGGAAAACAGAGTGAAAGAAAGAAACAAAGAAAGTGTTCTGCAAAATTTCCCCAGAAATGTGCTAAAAGTGTCAATTAGTGACATCCTGAAGGTGTTTAAAAATGCAATTTTTTTTTTTTTTTTAGGGTTTAAAGTTTAATCTGTTGAGATTATAATTAGACTTGTATACAAACCATCAGAACCCTATGGTGTGTCCTTATTTAAGCGTAAGTGTGTGATCTTATAGGTCATTTTCACACACAGAGATAAAGCATGAGAGAGCATATCTCTCTTTGTCTTTTTGTCTCCTGGCAACAGCTTTTCTTTCTTTCTTTCTTTCTGCAGTTCTGTATGACCCTCAGAGCTGAACAGGTTTCTTTCTCTTCTGGAGTTTCACTTTTTTTGGTGCAATCGTACAAAATCTCTTCAATGTTAATATCAGTAGAAGTATCTTCAGCCATTCACAGCAAGCATGAATTTAAACACATCAATCACATTTCATTGGCACACATATGACACACATTTACCAAACAATCTAAACAGAGACTTTCCATAGACTTCCTGTGTATTAAACTACAGCGTTTGTGCTACGAACATGAATGATTCCTAAAAGGTGTCAAAGAGGTGTGCTTTTACTGATCTTACTGACTTATTTTCACCTTTTCGACTATGAAAAAACTCAAAATTAAGAGAAAAAAAAATCCTATTATTGCCTTATGTTATGATATATGTAGACCTGAGTATCTAGCAACCCCCTAGAAACCACAGAGCAACTCAATAAACACAATCAAAACATTGGCAACTGCATAGCAACACAAAAAAAATACTCAAAATACTCTACTAACTGTATAGCAACTCCGTAGCAACTGTATGGCAACGCACGAATAAAATACTCAAAATACTCTACAAACTGCATAGCAACTCCGTAGCAACTGTATGGCAACGCACGAATAAAATACTCAAAATACTCTACTAACTGCATAGCAACTCCGTAGCAACTGTATGGCAACGCACGAATAAAATACTCAAAATACTCTACTAACTGCATAGCAACTCCGTAGCAACTGTATGGCAACGCACGAATAAAATACTCAAAATACTCTACAAACTGCATAGCAACTCCGTAGCAACTGTATGGCAACGCACGAATAAAATACTCAAAATACTCTACTAACTGCATAGCAACTCCGTAGCAACTGTATGGCAACGCACGAATAAAAATACTCAAAATACTCTACTAACTGCATAGCAACTCCGTAGCAACTGTATGGCAACGCACGAATAAAATACTCAAAATACTCTACTAACTGCATAGCAACTCCGTAGCAACTGCATGGCAACACACAAAAATAAAATACTCAAAATACTCTACTAACTGCATAGCAACAGATGAATAAAATACTCAAAATACTCTACTAACTGCATAGCAACTCCGTAGCAACTGTATGGCAAAGCACGAATAAAATACTCAAAATACTCTACTAACTGCATAGCAACTCCGTAGCAACTGTATGGCAACGCACGAATAAAATACTCAAAATACTCTACTAACTGCATAGCAACAGATGAATAAAATACTCAAAACATCCTAGCAACTGCATAACAACACCCAAACAAACTACTCAAAACACTATAGTACCTGCATAGCAACACCATTGCAACTAAATAGGACCACCTTAGCAACACCCTGGCAACCACTCACATCAGTCTAGCCTCATAGTAGTGAGTTCTGATTGGTCAAGCAATTCTAAACCTACAGTATTAGTCTAATCCTAACCCAACACCTAAAACACAGTATTTTTACAAAAAAACAAGAACTTTTAGTGTTTAAGAAAGACAGAAACACACATGCACAAATGTTGTTTTTGCACAGAGCACAAAACTGATCAGTGATCAGCAGCTCTTTCAGCTGCTTTGGTTAAATTTCTCTATGGAGAAAATGAAAGTTTATTATTCCGAGAACCCTACACTCTCAGAAAAAAAGGTACAAAAGTTGTCACTGGGGCAGTACCTTTTCAAAAGGTACATTTTTGAACTTTTTAGGTACTAATATTTACACTTTAGGCACTTTAGGTATCTTTAAGGTACCAATATGGCCTGTTTAGTTACAAAGGTGTGCCTTTTGAAAAGATACCTCCCCAGTGACAGCTTCTGTACCTTATTTTCTGAGAGTGTACAGTAGCTCAGTCTGAAACACACACACAAATATAATGTGTTTATATTATGCAGATCTTCTATTTTAAGAGTCATCAATAACAACCTTCTTCCACATCATTAAAATCATGAGCAAATCTAAAATATCAACATGGCCTCATCTTCTGCATCTCTCAGATGTCTAAAAATCATTCTTCTGTAATTCCATCTTCCTTATTAGCACTCTATCTGTCTATCTGAGAGAAGTTAGACCCGGCCGCGGAGACACAAATGACCTCATCCATCCCTCTCAGCATCTTACTGCCTCCGGAAACCCCAGCAGATGATCTCATTGGTCACCTGACCTAATGGTGCGGCTGGCGGGTATATTAGGTAACGGCCGTCCCATGAGAGGAAGTCCAGCACAGTAATGTCTGCGATTCCGGAAGCTCAGAAAAACGGGCTGCTCCACACCTCCCATGGGAATGACGTCAGGATGAGGTAATGATGAGTTTGACTTTATGAATGAAAGCTCAAACCGAATGACACCCTACAAAGAAATAAAACAATATTCCCAAAATCAAAGCAAATCACAAAAAATTGTGTGTTCTAATCAAAATAATCAGATTTATTAAAATTTATAGTAACACTTTATTTTAAGATGTCCTTGTTGCACATTACATGTACTTACTATTATAATAAAAATAAATTATGCATAATTACATGCAAGTAACCCTAAGCCAAACCCTAACCATAGAAAGTACATGTAGTTAATGTTACTCAGTACTTAAATCATTGTGCTAAAACTCAATTCGTGGAGGGCCACAGCTCTGCACAGTTTAGCTCCAAACCTAATCAAACACACCTGATCAAGCTAATCAAGGTCTTCAGGATTATTAAGGGCTATTTGGAGCTGGTTGGTACTAAACTCTGTAGAGCTGTGGCCCTCCTGGAATTGAGTTTGAGACTACTGACTTAAATAATGTATAATTACACTGTAAAAAGAAGAACAGCTTAAAATAAACTGTATTAAATAATCAGTTATATATATTAGATTTTTCACACACACACACACACACACACACACACACACACACACACATATATATATATATATATATATATATATATATATAATCTTCAAATTAACGTAGAAAGAACATAAAAACAAAAACGTTAATGGCATCTTTTTTATGACTGAAGGCAAGTATCACTGATACCAACTCTACTGATGTCTCTATGATTTTTTTCCCTAATATTTAACCATTTACTATAGCCATTCAACATTACAGTATAATTGAGAGCTATAAATTTTAACATTTAAAAAAATAACTTCTAATTTGAATAAACTTAAAAACAATCTTCACATAAACCCATTATAATAAATGTCATATTTACCTGTGCCCTTCAGCAAGTAGGAATTATACCAAAATTTAATAAAGTTATCAAGCACTAAATTCTAAATTAAATATAGATGAATCCTTAAAGCTATCAAAGTTATTGATTTCCTCTTTTTTTTCATTTTGTTCTTTGATTAACAGACATCGCAGCAGCTGGGTTATTAGGTTACTTGGCTGCTATTACTTTAAGAGCTGCCGCTGCTTAACATGATGTGGATATAATGCATGCTTGTATAGTTTTATTTGCGCTTTAATATGAAATGGTACATGCTACAGTGTGTGCCGCCGTATTTGTGCGTGCAATTGAAGAGTGCACACTATGAGCACAGTATATAAAGGCTGACAGGACAGGCCTGACAACATCTCATCTGACCGCAGTTCACCTGTAGCTCCTCGTCACCTGTAACGTTTCCGTGCTTGTTTGACTCACACATCTAGGGCCCTATGATTTCCGGGATGTGGAAAACGCGGACGGAATCCAGTCAGAAAAACAGAATTTACTGAATAAGGGGGAATATCAAGGAATTTGTCAAATTTTGAATGAATTAATCAAAAGTAGACCAGTATCTGTAAATATCAAGCCGTAAAAATACTATTTAATATGAATCCTGTATGTTCTGCGTGTCTCTCTGTGTGTGTGCGAATGAATGGCACAGACACGCGGTTTCGCTTATTACACACACATTCTGAAACGCATGTGACGCTCACAGTGATTTCAGCATCTGTCGTCTCACTAAATGAGGACATAAGTACATGAACAACATCTCCAAAACTGTTCTGAGAGTCACTTCACAAGCATTTTACCATTTGATCTGAGTAAAATTAGCGTCGTATCATATACACACAGAACTGTAAAGGTATTCAAGGCAACACGCCAAAATAAAAGTTTTTGAAGACATTTGTTCCAGAAATATATTACTATTGTCCAGTAGATTTTACATGGACTACTACTACTACTAGAATGAAACAAACATAGTTTTTTAGGGTATAATCACACAACATTTCTTCCATGTTTTCATTTTAATTGTAAATCCCCTTTGTTTGCCAAAAAAGAAAATTTGCTTAATTTTCAATAATTAAAAGATAAATTTAATTAATGTTATATGCCTTCATTTGAGAACCAGAAAAATGTAAATACACAACAAAGAATTTCTGAGGGGAAAAAAAACATTCTGAATGAATTACATATGCATTCAAATAATAAGACATACTTAAAAACAATAAGTTGATAACAAGTTGATAACAATCAAACATATGGTGCAAAAAAATAAAACATTTCATAGGGCCCTAAACATATAATTTTTGTTAAACTTTTAAGAAACTGCGGTGGAATTGTATAAGTTTCATGATTTTAATTAATTAGAAATGCTTTTTGATTAATAAAATTTAATTTAACCATTAAAAAGGAGTCCAGAAAAATTAAAACGGAGAAAAAAAAACAGAATCCAGAAAAAAAAAATGGAATTTGAAAAAAATAAAACGGAATTGGGAAAAAATAAAACAGATTTCATAGGGCCCTACACATCTGAAAAGTCTCTTGTGCTCTTAAAGATATAAACCCAATTCTTGTCAAGAAAAAAGAGACAGAGGCAGCAGTTGTGAGTGGGGTGACCAACCTTAGCCCACTCCTGCATTAATGGCATTAAATATTCTTAAATTGGAAAAAATTAATAGCCTGCGTTAACGCACTAATTTAGTACTAGTAGTAATATTTTAAAAATATATATCTTCACTTTGATATTTTTGTCTTTATTCTCCACAAGAAATGTACAATCTTTCACATTCATTTTCTTGGGCAGGTTCATTTGTTGAATGCTTTGCCCATATTGTATGAAAACACTCACTGCAATAAAACAGTGAATTGAATTGAGACTGACCGTGTGTGTGTGTGCGTAATGGAGAAAACATCTAAGTGAATGTGTGTGAAGTTAAGTGCTTGAATACAACAATCAATATACTGTTAACAACCAAATATCTACCTCTCTCTGTCTCTCGCTCTTTCTCTCGGCTCTAAGTGTTTTTTTAATAGCTTGTATGCTCTCAATGAGAAATCAGTTTTGTTTGGGTCAGTTTCATTGCTTATTTTCTTAAAACTGAACTTTTACAAACTGGCTGTGGAAGAAAATGTACTAGCATGCCTGTGCGAACATTTTCAACATGATGCAAGGATGCCTCATCCAAAGTTCCCAGAGTCCACCCCAAAGTCTCTATAATATTCTGGCCTCTAGATGACACTCTTTTGACTATTTTATCATCCACCTGGATTAAATAAGTTATTTTTAAACGTAATAACACACCTCTAGTCAACTGCAAAATAACTGGCAATATCATTCGTGTACATAGAACAAACTAAAACTAAAGAAAAAACGCTGAATGACACCACTAATGAATTAAAATTATTCCTTGAATGTCAGTTTTATTTGATTTATTATTATTTTTTTTATATTTATTTAGATTTTTTCATTTGAGTTTTAGAAAGAGTTTTAGTAACTTTGAAATCTGTTTTTGTCATTTTTATTAATTTTAAATTTTAAAAATGTATTTTAGTTTATTTGGTTTTCGTTATTTTAGTACTTAAACTAAATGGAAATGAGAAATGTTGCCTTGACAACTAGCTGAAAATAAGTTTAAGTTTTTATTGTTAATTAAATTTTAATGTTTATATTAATTTTTTTTTAGGGTTTAGATTTAATTAACAATAAGAACCCTGTATGGTACCTTGATACTGCAGTGGGATGTCTATTTTGGGTCCGATCACATAATGACCCTCCTCCAGGCTGTGGGCAGTGACGGTGGTCCACTGTCTGCAGGAGTGAAGTAAAATCACATCCTCCTCCGACAGACCCTCCACATTCTCACCTGCACACACACACAAAAACATACAATTGATGAGCGCGATAATTCATTATTTACAGGTTCAGCATTTTATTGGGCGACACTTGGCTTTTTTTGAGATGCTCATCATTGGTAATACTTGTCTGATGAATTAAATGTTAAAAGGCATTCATTTAAAATATAAATATTTTGTAACAATATACACTACCGTTCAGAAGTTACGGGTCAGTAATTTTTTTTTTCTTTTTTAGAAAAAAATTAACACTCTGAATACTTTTAAATTGATAGAAAGTGATTATAGTAAAGACTTAAATTGTCAGAAAAGATTTCTGTTTAAAAAGATGCTCTTCTTTATAACTTTTTATTCATCAAAGAATCCTGAAAAAAGTATAACAGGTTCCAAATAATAATAGGCAGCACAACCGTTTCAAACATTGATTATAAATCGGCATATTAGAATGATTTCTGAAGGATCACTGAAGACTGGAGTGGAAGAATGATGCTGAAAATTCAGCTTTTGCATCACAGAATTAAATTGCATTTTAAAGTGTATTAAAATAGAAAACCATTATTTTAAATTGTAAATATATTTTAAAATATTACTGTTTTTTCTGCATTTTTGATCAAATAAATGCAGACTTGATGAGATTTCTTTAAAAATCATTTAAAATCCTAGTGATCCGAAACTTTTGAATGCCAGTGTAGCAAATCTCAACTCCTTGATTGTTTTATCACAGAAAATGTCAATTACATTATCGGCCAGCAATATATTAAAAGTTGCATACATTCAGAATGCTCATGTAAAGCAATACATACAATATAACAAACCTCGGATGTGTGATTTATGTTGTCACAAAAATGCAAACTATTATTGCACAGCTCTGTATATCACGTTGGATATATTATACAGTACATAAATTAAATGTAAAGCAATATATACTATATAGCAAATCCCAAAAGCCTGATTTTTTTATCTTTTTTTAAATCTGTGTTAAATAATAATAATAATAATATAAGTATGTCCAGCTGTGTCCACATATGTACAGCATACTCACGCAGGGTGATATAGTATATAGCAAATCTCAACTGCTTGTTTACTTGTACAATAACAAAATGTATTCACACAGCTCTAACATGTGACTAAAAGGCATGAAGATATAAAAATATTATAAACATTAACATCATGATTTTCTGTTATACAATGAAACAGTGTAGACTTTAATACTATTTCTTTACACGGACACAACTTGTTCTCTAGATATCTGCCACTGGAAAACCTAAAACTACAAATCACAATGCATCTGACCTTGAAACTGACATAATTTGTCACTTTAAAACACAGTGACACACACACAGCCAAAGAGAGAGTCAGTCTCTCTCACTCATACACACATCAGAGCTCAACCACAAACATCAAATGAGTTCTTTGAACTTCCGCACATGGGGCTTATGGGAGAGAACTGAGGTCAGCAATCAGACACAAACAGCATCACCTCACAAACATCAGACTGATCTCACTGCTGATGAATGGACAGAGAGCAAGAGAGAGAGAGAGGTGGACTGTATTGATCTGGTTGGTATTAAAATAATTCCTCATTGAGATGAGTCTCAAAGCAGATGCTTTACACAGGGAACAAATCCAGCACACACAAGACTTCTGTTGTGTATAATTACTGCTGTCTGTGCTGATACAGTGAGAAACTCCTACACAAACACATCACAGCAGCGTCTAATCAAGCAGATGATGATCTGACGGTTTAAATTCAACACTGTAGTCAAAAGGAACAGTGATGCTATATGTGACCCTGGAGCACAAAACCAGTCTTAAGTCGCTGGGGTACATTTGTAGCAATAGCCAAAAATACATTGTATGGGTCAAAATTATCGATGATTCTTTTATGCCAAAAATCATTAGGATATTAAGTAAATATCATGTTTCATGATGATATTTTGTAAATTTCCTACCATAAATATATCAAAACTTAATTTTTGATTAGTAATATGCATTGCTAAGAATTCATTTGGACAACTTAAAAGGTGCTGTATGCAAGGTTTTGACTTTACTAAAGCATAAAAATACCATAATATGTTTGCAGATATTTAAGAAACATGCTTGTTTATCTGAAAAACAACGCTACAGTCAGATATTCTCCCTTGAAAATGTGCGTTCCGGGCCAGAATGCCAGTTTCTGTTTTGGTTTGTGAAACCCGCCAACTGCCAGTTTACCCAATTGTATTTTGGCACCCCGGGTTGCCAGTTGGCGGAAAACAGCATATTTCATTTCATTCATCATCAGGTGCACTTGTTCCTGTTGGTGTCATCAATCTGGCAACCTGTGTGTGTGGGTCAAGTCTGAGGAGGAGGGGCCGGGTGAAAAAAAAAAACCTCCAATATTTTGAATTTGGACTGCAATACCTAGTTCAACCACTCGGTGTCAATCCTACACACAGCACCTTTAAAGGTGATTTTCTCAGTATTTTGATCTGTTTTGAATCTGTTTTGCACCCTCAGATTCCAGATTTTAAAACCATTTGGGGTTCCTTAAAGAACCTTTCAGTGAACAGTTCTTAAAAGGACCATTTTTAGTGTGAGACCATTTAAAGACACTACAAAGAACATTTTGAGTAACGGTTAAGGTTCCATGGATGTTAAAGGTTCTTCACGGAATGCCAATAAAGAACCTTTATTTTTAAGAGTGTTCATTTATTATAATCTGTTGTCATTCTACAATATTTATACTTTATAGACCATATAATAGTGTATTTATTGCATTCTAAAAGGCCTTTCACACCAGATAAGTTTACTGTAGCTTACAATTTTAATAATCATGCAGGTGCAGAATATTTCAGCAAGTTTTTGCAGGCAAAATAGTGTCTTGTTGATTGTCAGTAGTGTGTGATTTATGAAGCATAGCTCCCACTTCACTTTCAAACCAAGCAGCTGAATGCATTGTATTTGCGTGATCAATTTGAACACGAGCAAAATATGAAGTGATTGTTATTGTTCATTGGTTACGGACACTTATAATTTAGTTATAATTATCGTCATTGTTCTTTGGGTGATCAGGCATTATAAATATTTATACAGTACATGGACATTAAATAAGTAATAATCCGTTACATCCATGTTTAATTTAATACAAATGCAGAAGTCTTGTCACTTAAGTGTCTGAAGTTCAGTCTTCTTTTAGATTCTTTATTAAAAACGAAGACACAAACTGTTAAAAAAAGAACCTTTTTTATCATATTTGATAAAAATAACCAAATCTACTGGAGTTTTGTTTTCCCAATCTGATTCAGTCATCTTTATGAGCTTCTGAGACCATTTAATGTTTAAAGAGTTATAGAGTATGCATTTATGGATGCAAACTGTTTCTTTAAATACTCTACCACAGAATATGGGGTCACACATAAAGTCCCATTCAGAAGCTTTTTCCCACCATAGAAAGTTTTCACATACACAGGAATGTGTCAACATTGATGGCAGATTAATTCTGTGTTCTTCAGTTGTGATTGTTGAGTAAATGTTGGCGTTTCTCCTGCAGGAGGATGTTTAGTATTCAACACACACTACAGCACATTACAACATTAACATATGAAAAGAGCTGCAGCTCTTTAACACACAACACACACACTCTGTCACCTTTAGCCAAAAGACAAATCAAGTAAGCTACACACTTCACTGAGGATTCTGTGTTACAAACACTGACACAACGTTTCATTAAAATGTGCATCATGTTATACGATAATAAATGTGATTTTATCAGCGTCTGTCAAATTATTTCAAGTGTTCCCAGAATGCATTTGCATAATCCGACTCTAAAGTTCATTAATAAACCAGCGAAATGTGATTTTTTTTCTTATCCCGCTAACTTTGACTCGAAAAGAAGCTGAAGAATCTTTTGCGCCTCCGTTTATAACAGCGTTCAGTAACTCTGACGGTTTCTTACCGTGGCTCAGCCGCACGAGTGTCGGTAAGCGGAATTTGCTCACGATCACGTCCAGCGGCAGCGACACGGAGCTCCACGAGAGTCCGTTAATGCTCGCGGATAGTTTCTCCATCTTTCATCCGTCACCATCATCATCATCACGCGCATCACGGGAACGGAACGGAACCGGTGTCAGGAGCGCACCGCGCCATGATGAAGAGAAACGCGTGAGAGAAACTCCGAAGTGATGTGATCTAAACCGGACCCGACGAGGCGCGCGACGCACGCCCTTCCCGTCCCTCCCGCCCCGCGCGCACCGGAACACCGGACTGACAGCGCGTTCACTAGCCTATAGATCCCCGTTACCGGAGATTCATCACCTCAAAGTGCCAACGGGATGTGTTAATAAACTTTAATAGATCTCACAAAATACAACGTTTGATTTGTGTGATTATTAATGAACTTCCTGATATTAGGCTACAACAAGGTCAAAGATCGTGGGAACCTTCATATGCCAATTAAGTTAGTGAAAGATTTTTGGGGGGTGGGCGATGTTGACCTCATAGACTTTGCAACAGTTATGTCCTCCTGAGATCCAGAACAAAAAGGAGAAAAAAAAACTTTGTGAACTTTTGTATTTTTTCATGCATTGCATTGTTTAGAGCATAAGAAAAAATGGAAACATTTATTAGGTTTTAGGATTTTCTATACCAAACTTTATGTAAGGATGAATCTCAACTATGATAGAAGATATAACAAAATGATTTTGCGTCATGAAATAGGCCTACACTGTGTTCCAAATTATTATGCAAGTGATATATCAATAGGATTTCGGTACAATAAAGAGTCAGATTTTTGTTTGTGTGGTTTTTCACATCTTTTTAGATAGCTGGTATCAATCTCAGACAGGTTTGTTCAATAGTTTGTCAGGTCTTCTTAGGTAAATGAAAACTCTACTTAAAGAGGTTGTCCCACATTATTAAGCAAGGCACAGTTCTCATGAAATATGGTGAGGAAGAAAGATCTTTCTGAAGATGAAAAGTATTAAACAATGCAATGTCTTGCAAAAGGCATCAAAACACAAAACATATTTCATGAAAAGCAAACTAGAGATTATTGAACTGTCAAAAGATTTGTGAGTGACTTAGAGCACAGAAGATCTTGGTCAGATAAAGATTTATTAGGAAAGTTTGCTGTCAAACAAATCAATGTTGTTGGTAACGGCAGCTGTAAATGAATGACAGGTGTTTGAAGCTACTGGAGTCTCAAGATCCTCTCCATGCAGACTCACAGTTGTGTGTTTCAGTCACTGCTGACCAAACCTCACAAAGAGAAACCTGCACAGTGGCTTATTTACATGTATGTATATGTATATATATATATGTATATGTATATGTATATATATGCCAAAAAAAAGTATTACTATTGCGAGAAATATTATACCTGTACCTGAAGCCTTTATTTTTAAGAGCCCGTTCTTTAGTCTGCATGGAGAGGATCTTGAGACTCCAGTAGCTTCAAACACCTGTCATTCATTTACAGCTGCCGTTACAATACAGTTGATTTGTTTGACAGAAACTTTCCTTAATAAATCTTTATCTGACCAAGATCTTCTGTGCTCTAAGTCACTCACAAATCTTTTGACAGTTCAATAATCTCTATTTGCTTTTCGTGAAATATTGTGTGTTTTGATTGCCTTTATGCAAGACATTGCATTGTTTCATACTTTTCATCTTTCAGAAAGACTCGTTCTTCCTCAATCCATATTTCATGTAGAACGTGTCGTACTTGCTTAATAATGTGGGACCAACCTCTTTAAGTAGATCTTTCATTTACCTAAGAAGACCTGACAAACTATTGAACAAACCTGTCTGAGATTGATACCACTTATCTAAAAAGATGTGAAAAACCACACAAACAAAAATCAGACTCTTTATTGTACCCAAATTCTATTGATATGTCATTTGCATAATAATTTGGAATGCAGTGTATGTGTGTAAAACTGGTCTTCCCATTAAACACAATGTTGACTATACACTGTATTTGCATATGCTATTGGGCCAGCATCTTATGTTTCATAAGAATATTGATATATAATTTGTTTTGTCTCCCAAAATGCATAATAAACATGCATTTAGTCCCGGTGTCCTCAACAGTGGACATGTATGAAACAATGTCCTGTTTCATAATAGGAAGTAAATTTTTGATTTGAAACGAGTCTGTCTTCTGCTGTCTGCTAAACGTATACAGTGGTGGCTAAAATTATTAGAACAAAATGAGACAGACTCAGTAGCAAGTAGAAATGGTAGCAAACCCAAAAGAGTGTCAGGTGTTAATTTGCACTTTAACATTCAAAGTCTACTAAGTGGCATACTGAAAAGTAGCTAAATAAACCAGCAGACAATGCATTTACTGTTATTATTTTAACAACATAAATTATTAAATACACCAGCACGTCATCTGTACATCTAAAACAACAACTCTTAATCTATAACTAGGTTGCTGAGGCATAATGATATTGGAATAAAGCAAAGACCCCAAAGGCAGGCCAATGTTAAGCTGTTATCAGTAGAAAAAACATAAAACAAAATCACAAAAAATAAATATATACCCAGGAAAATTATTTTTAAACTATTAAAAGAACAAAACTATAAAAACAAAAATATAAAAATAAAAAATTTAAAATATAAAAAAAAAAAAAAAAAAAACTAATGTCCATATTTTTGATATGCTGAATAGGCTATATCATATTGTTTATAATATAGTTAACAAGTTTGTGTATATTTTGAAAAATAAAGGAAAAAATACATAAAGTGATACATCTGTCATAAAGAGCTCCTATAGAAATATTAATAAAAATAAGACTACAATATTTAATTTTGCGTTTTTTGTATAATGTACCATTGTCCAATTACATATATCACAAAAATAAAAATAAAGCAAGCTGTCATTTCATGTATTCTTGGGGGCCGCTAGTTTACTGATGCCTCTGCTGGCTCTGTGTAGCCTACATATGTTTAATTGGTTTATCAAAATTATTGCTAGGGAAGACTACCAAGTATTAAAAAAATCATTACACCACATTAAAGAATGATCCTCTGCAGGATATTCGGAGCCATTTAATGAAATTAGATCTTGCTGAACACTGCTGCTTTATTTTTGTTTCAGTGTGTAATCCTGCGACAAGCCAGTAGAGGAAGACAGCGAGACACTGCAGAGATTCAATTCACACCGGATGAGGTTAATCATTTCTCTTAATATTTAAAACATAAAAAATAAACATTTGAAATGCTAATATTATTCTGTAAAATTATCTAACAGGTAAACAAGAGCTAAAAACATCTTACTGAGCACACAAAACATATTCATGTTCAAATGTGTTTTATTGTAGTAGGTTATTTTGTTTGCTTTTCCCTTCTGAGATAAAACAATCTGCATAAATGTGGAGGTAGAAACAGATTTCTGTGGAGGGATACAGCTCATTCACACACACACACACACACACACAAAAAACAAAAAACACAATAATGAATCTCACCACAACAAAAAACACCCCCTTATATATCAAAACCAAAAAAAAAAGAAATGATATGTTCTCAATACTGTATGCAAAAACTCATTTATTACATGACATTATTGCAAAGGATTTATATAATTTATGCTGATTTAAATGTAAAAATGTATTATATTCTCATGTTTAGTAATAAGAATAACCTCTGAGATTTATGAGAAGCATGTCCAGATAAAATCTGTAACACTTGACGACTATTTTAAATGTGCTTAACTGCAATTAAAAATAGTGTAATAATACATAAAAAATTATTTTAGTTTTGAAGCAAAATGTGACCTGAACATGTTTGCATGAGATTCACCTGCAAACGTATTTTTTGATGGGTGCTGTACATCTAAGTGATCCATAAACTGTTAATGTCTCCCCGTCGTTGAATAAATACAGCTTTAGTAAAGTGCTAGAGAGGTTATGACACTTCACCCCGTGACCTCTGTAATGCTTATATTTCCTAAGTGTATCTCGTACGCAGCCGTAACACATGGTGAATTGATATGAAATCAGTCATTAATGTGATTCAGTTTTCAACCAACACTGGACTGTTTTACTCGCATGTAACATTAAAGAATGAAAATGTGGAGAAGTGGGACAAAAAGAGAGCAAAAAAGGGGAATATTTGAGTGAACAGGAGAGCAAACAGGCATGAACAAAATCAAACTGTCAGAAGAAAAACCTGCAGGAGGAGAGGAACAGCTTAGAGCCTCGTAACTTTGGCTTCATTCGATCCAGCTGAGGTTCAAGCAGCGAGCGATGAAGGCGTACGTGTCGGCCACCTCCTGAATGACTTTACTGGTGGGCTTTCCTGCGCCGTGACCCGACTTTGTGTCCACGTAGATAAAGAGAGGGTTTGACTGGCCGGACCACTGACCGATCACACTCTGCAGTGTGGCGATATATTTTAGCGAGTGCAGCGGCACCACACGGTCGTCATGGTCACCCGTTAACAACAGTACGGCGGGATACTGAACCCCGTCAGCTTCTGGGACACGGATATTATGAAGAGGAGAATACCTGCAGGGTCAGAACGTTTACAGCTCTTTAAATTCAGAACAGTTATGATATGTTAGTTATGCACTTATGTTTTCCTGTAGTACTACTGAAAGATCATGATCCTAATGTCTTTATCCCCATACCAAAATCTCAGTTGGCCAGACAATGATTTATCTTTTCTGAATTAAAAAAAAAAAAGAAGTGCCCTGGCTGTAATAAAAAAAAAAAAAAAAAAAAAAAAAAAAAAAAAATATATATATATAGACATATATATATATATAGATATATATAGAACACTCTCGCTTAACACTCTCATTACAGCCAGGGCAACATTCATTTTAGTTTTATTTTTTAGTTCACAACACCATATATTAAAAATTATAGAATAATTTAATAAATAGTTATCATTAAAGGTTAACAATTGAAATGGCGGGGAGGCTTGAATCTGAAAATAGTTTCTGAATCATGACTTAACAAAGGGATAAAATGCATCCACAATAAAATAAAATGCTGAATAAAACTGAATAAAATAAAATAAGAAATACTATATTGAATACAAAAAAAATATTTCAATGCAAAATATTCAGCTGGTGAATCTGCCGTATTTAAAGATTATAGGTATATAATCAGTGTTATTTTAGGTTTAGTTATTTCATATTATTGTAGTATTTATTAATATTTGAATATTTTGGTTTAAAGTTTTGTAATTTTATGTGCTTTTGTAATTTTTATTATTTTTTATCCTATTTAGCTTTAGTTTATTTTTATTTTAGTTTTAGTACCTCAACTTTCAGGTAGTTACCAAAGCCATATTTTTCCATTTAAACCTTAAATTTTATTTCAACTTTATTTTAATTACTAAAAAAAACAACCGAACAGTTTTAGTCAACAACAACAACATCAACAGTGTATATTATAAATACCAAAACAAATAAATAAGATTAAGGTATACTAATAAATGCATTAAATAGTTTATCCATACTGATATTACCATCTTCTATAAAATCAATAAGCCACTTGACGATGTGCATTACAATGATTTTACCACAGTTAATGGGGTAAAATCACAGTAACAGAATGTCTCAGTAAATTAAATGTATCTGTGCATCACTGTAGCAAGTAGAAGTAAACTTACTTGATTAACCAATCAAATTGCTCTTTGATTTCCGAGCAGCCGAAATCAGTGGTCCAGGCGTGTCCGATGGTGAACTTATGAAACTTTAACATGTCCATGACGCCGACCTGAGCCACAGCACAGCCGAACAGATCAGGCCTCTGATTCACACACGCCGCTGCAGGAGAGAGTCGGGATTTAGGAGCAGGAGAACACAAACCTGTGTGTGTGCGTGTGTGTGTGTCTGTGTGTGTGTGTGTGTGTGTCATACCCACGAGCAGCCCCCCGTTGGAGCCTCCATTGATGGTGAGTTTTTTGGGGGAGGTGTAACCCTCTTTTATCAGATACTCAGCTGCACACTGAAAGTCAGTGAAACAGTTCTGCTTATTGGCCAACATCCCCGCTGCACAGGAAGAGAGAAGAAAGAGACAGATTTCATTAAATGCATCAGAATGTTAAAGATATGTATCTTTCAAATGCATACTACACATAAAATGCAACCATCACTGTAGTATCTACACTACTGTTCAAATATTTGGGGGCAGTAAGATTTTGTAACGCTTTAAAAAAAAAAAAAGTCTGTTCTGTTTACAAATTTTCTTTTGATCAAAAATACAGTAACAACATTAAAAATTGTGAAATATTATTGCAATTTAATATAACTATTTTCTATTTGAATATATTGTAAAATGTAATTTATTTCTGTGATGCGCAGCTGAATTTCCAGCATCATTACTCCAGTCTTCAGTGTCACATAATCCTTCAGAAATCATTCTGATATGCTGATTTACTGCTCCAGAAACATTATCAATGTTAAACACAGTTGTAGTGCCTCCTATTTTGTCGAAATTGTGATGCATATTTTCAGGATTTTGCGATGAATAGAAAGAACATCAGTATAATTAAGTATAATTAGTTTCACTTTTAATCAATTGAATGCATCCTTGCTGACAAAAGGTGTACATTTCTTTAAAACAAAATCAAACCAAAAAAAATCTTACTCACCCCCAAGCTACTGTACTATTTAAAATAAAAGGAAGCTATAAATACATGGCATACAATTTGCTAGTATTTTATTATGAACATCTGTGCAGCTCAATCCCTGATTAGCTCCAGAATTAAAGTCACATGCCTTTATGCCACGTCTCTCCATACTCTCCACCTCCTCTGATATTGGCAACAGCTAAAACCCCTCCCAGATGCCTGACGAATATCAGCCGAGAGACACTGAAACACAAACAACGAGAGACAGATGCTTACAAGAACAGCACTGCATCAGTGGCGTGTGTGATCAGCTGTATGTTTCTGTGTTCGGTTAGTATTGTACCTGTAGCTGGGTGTGATGGAAATGTTGAATCCTCCGTATCCATACAGGAAGGCAGGATGTGATCCGTCCAGATTGATTCCTTTCTTATGGACAATAAACATTGGGATCTGGGTGCCGTCTTTACTGGGATAAAAGACCTGTAAGAAACAAGCAGACCTGAAGTGAAGGCGCTCGTACCGCAGACGGACAGATGAAGCGTCTGCAAGCGTGTTGCTGCACCTGAGTGGTCTGATAGTCAGCAGGACTGAAGCCCTTCACCGTGACCTCTCTGAAGATGTGCGGCTGCAGCGGCTCTTGCGTCAGATCGCAGTGATAGATGATCGCTGCAGGAAAACACAACATACATCATACAATACACACCTCTTACAACATTACCTGATTGCTGTTATTAAAGTTATTAAAGGGATAGTACACCCAGAAATGTGTTCACTCTCATGTTAGTCCAAACCTGTAAGAGTTTCTTTCTTCTGCTGAACACAAAAGAAGAAATTTAGAATATTGTTGGTAACCAAACATTGGACGGTACCCATTTGTTTTCCATACTGTGCAAGTCAATGGCTACCGTCAACTGTTTACCAGCCTTAATTAAAATATATTCTTTTAGAAGAAAGAAACTCATTTCGAATGACTTGAGGGTGAATAAAAAATAAAACAAAATTAAAATTTTTTCTAAAACTCCCCCTAAAAACAAAAAATCTCTATATCACAAAATCCTGAATAATCCACGAACCACCTAGAGAAAAAAACGAGGTGAAGCTGTAAAAGATCTCAGAGTCTTTCTTCCTCCCAGTGAAGCCCACAATCGAGCCGACATCAAGCGGAAACGTGTGTATCTCCTCCCCCGAGGACAGATGGAACATCTTCAGCACGTTCTTCACGTCATGGAGGAAACACACAAACAGGAACCTGGAGTATGTACAGGTAGCAAACACTGAAAGAGAGAGATGTGAGAAATATAAGAGAAAATATGGCTCAGTTTTTTCAATATTTAAATTATTTGTTTGTATTTGAATTATTTAAAAGTATAAAAATTAAGCCACATTTATATATATATATATATATATAATATTATATATATATATATATATCTATACGAATATATATATATATATATAAACTTTTAACTTTATTAACTTTTTTTTTTACTTAACCACAGTGCTTTTGATATTATATGAAAGGTATTGGTTAAGTAAAAAAAAAGTTAATTAAAAAAAAATATACACAAAAAATGCATTCAATCAATGCAAAAAAAACTAACAAAGACATTACAAATGATTTTTATTTCAAATTAAAGCTGAATTTTTGCAGTAAACAAAGAATTGTGAAAACACTGATTTTAAAAAGAACCATTATTAATAACTGAGTACCAATGAGCAACAAATCAGCATATCAGAATGATTTCTGAAGGATCATGTGACACTGAAGACTGGAGTAATGATGCTGAAAATACAGCTTTGATCATTGACATAAATAACATTTTAGAATATATTACAATAGAAAACAGTTATTTTCAATTGTAATAATATTTCACAGTATTACCGCTTTTACTGGAATTTTTAATCAAATAGATGCATCCTTGGTGAGTATACAAGACTTCTTTCCAAAAACATTAAAAAAAAAAAAATTATGTCAATTATTCAAACTTTTGACAAATATCTTAAATGACATAATAAAACTCTTATGTTATTCTTTTTAAATCAATAAATTGAAATAAATTAAACAGAATAAAAAAAAACTGAATTTGCAACACATTTAAATTCCATAATGTGGCATATTTCTGTGGGGAAAGTAAAAGGGAAAAGATCACGAAAACATAGTGTCTCTCTTGCAGATGAATTAGGCACAATAAGACAGTAAAGATCTCATTAAAAGCATCTCTGCTCACCAATGACGTCTTTGTCGTGTTGGGGAATGAGCTCTTTCCACTGGCTGATGGACGGCTGGCCAAAGTCGATGTTAATGAGTCGATATTGAGGAGCGTCCAGGTTGGTTTTGAAAGTGAAAACGGTTCCTTCGTTTGTGACGTATTCATACTCCGCATCGAAGTTATCGATCAGCTTCACCCACGGCAGCAATCCTGTCATCATGAAGATATACATGAGATCCTGTCAGCAGAAAGCAAGCATTTTCATCTGAATGATAACGTTTCTGAGCATCTGTACCAGTGATTCCCTGCGGCACGGTGTTCAGGTCACAGAACCACAGTCTGTTGACAGGGTCACAGCCCTCTCGGATGGACAGAAGCACATAACGGCCGTCATCAGACACCTGAAAACACACACACACGTCACTAACCTCATAACACAAGCAGAAATCAAGCACCATCTGTGTGTGTGTTTCTTACCTCAACACCGCTCATCCATTTCGGCTGATCGGGAAATTCAGCACACAGGACGTCCTGAGACTGAGGGGTTCCCAACACGTGATAGTACAGCTTCTGGTGCAGGTTAGTGGACGTCTCAGTGCCTGAGAGAGACAGACAGAGAGAAGCCAGTCAAGATCTCTTACTGGTGTTAAAACACTTCAACTACATAAGTTAACGTGAACTAACAGTGAAAAATACCTCTAAAGCATTTATTAATCTCAGTAAATATTCATTTAAACATTTACTAGTACATCAAGTAAAAGTTATATCTTTTAACATTATAACAGACCTTTATTTATTTTTTAATAAATACTTATTATATGCCTCACTGCAAGTATTTCAATGCACAAATTGTTACTTATGACTTTTTGTGCACATGAAAATAAAAAAAAATAAAAATTAACATTTTTATTAACAAATAACAAATAATAAATAAAAAACAAAAACAAAAACAAATCTAAACTCAAGCAAAAGCAAATTTCAATTAGCATGAACTAATGTTAACAGATGGGACCTTATTGTAAACTGTTACCATTAAAGCAATTAAAAATCATTTTTGGTGATTAAAATAAAATATAAATATTAGATGAAAAACTTAAACAAAAATGAGAAATTATATAGGTTTAGGTTAAAGTGCTAAAACTAAAATAAAACTTAATAGAAATATTTAAAACAAAGAGACTATCAGTTATGAAATAATAATACTAAAGCTATTAAATATTGAAATAAAATTTAAAAAGCTGAATTAAATTATAATATAGAAATATTAGATGAAAAAACAGCCGAAAAATTTTTAGGTTAAAGTGCTAAAAATCATTAAACAAAATTTGAAAAAAAAAAAAAATTAAGCTAAAAAACTATATATTATTATATATATATATATATATTATATAATATATATATATATATATATATATATATATATATATATATATAAATTGACACAAAAGCACATACCAATACCAAAACTTGAAAATAGAGGATCGTGAAAACTGAAAATGTAAAAATACGTGCTAATATAAAATATTAATAAATACTAATATAGGATGTAAATACCTAACACTGTCTCTTATACCTGCATGTGTGAATTTGTGCATCATGTGTGTTTGTGTGTGTTTACCGTCACTCTTGCCCTCCTGCTCAGGATAAGAGTTATAGAAGAGTCCCTTTCCGTCGTGGGTCCAGGACATGCAGGTGAATTTGACCCTCTCCAGTCGGTCCTCCAGAAGTACAGCGCCGTCCACGCGCAAGAAGCGCATCTCAACCCAGTCGGAGCCGCTCGCGCTGGTGCCGTACGCCAGGTACTCGCCATCCTCAGAGAACGCATAACCTGAGATTACACCGCAAGCCTTAGCTGACGGTCAATACAGCGATACACACTGCATCAAACACACACAGAAACATCTGGCACCTCGTAAAGCGACCGTCCCGTCCTCTGAGAAGGTGTTTGGGTCCAGGAACACACTGGGCTCAGCTTCGAGGTTCTCCTGCATGTACAAAACACTCTGGTTCTGCAGACCAGTGTTGTAAAAGTGAAAATACTTCAGGAGAGGGTAAAAAAAAAAAAAAAAAAAAAAAGTGTGTTTATTAGGGCAGTACTTCAGAAAACATACACACATACAATTCCTGTCAACAGTTTGGAATAATAACGATTTTTTAACGTTTTTGAAAGATATCTCTCCTGCTCACCGAGGCTGCATTTATTGTATTTGTTTAAAAATATCATTGCACTTTTAAAAGAACTGTTTTCAATTTGAATATATTGTAAAATGTAATTTATTTCTGTGATGCAAAGCTGTATTTTCAGTATCATAACTCCAGTCTTCACTGTCACATGATCCTTCAGAAATCATTCTAATATGATGATTTGCTGCTCAAGAAACATTTATTATTATTATCAATGTTGAAAATGTTGCTGAACAGTTTTGTGGAAATTGTGATACCATTTAAAAGTTGGGGATATGTACAATTAATAAAATAAAATACTTATTATATTTTATATTCAGCTAGCTAAAATGACAGTAAAGACATTTATGATGTTACAAAATATTTCTATTTCAAAATAGTGCTATCTTTTGAACTTTCTATTCATTAAAGAATCCTGAAAAAAATGTATCACAGTTTCCACAAAATTATTAAGCAGCACAAATGTTTAACATTGCTAATAATAATAACCATTATTAATAATTGAGAATCAATAATAATCGATAACTAAGCAGCAAATCAGCATATTAGGATGATTATTTAAGGATCATGTGACACTGAAGACTGGAGTAATGATGCTGAAAATTCAGCATTGCATCACATGAATAAATTACATTTTAAAGTGATTTTTTTTTTTTTTGCACTAAAAAAAATCTTTTAACTGCACTGTTGTTTCACTACTCCATTGATGGCCAACTATATTCTGTCACTTACCTTGCGCTGCTTTATTTACTAACTTTATTTATGTAACTTTTATTTTATTATATAGTCGTTTTTTTTTTTTGTTTTTTTTGTTTTTATAATTCCCTTATTGTATAATTGTATCGACATTTTAGTATTTGATCGGTAGTTTTTTTTTAACTATAGTTAATTGTTACTGTAGCATAGAGAGTAAAGCAATTTTCGATTCTCTGTATGTATGTACTGTGCATCAAATAAATACAATAAAGCAGACTTGACTTGACTTGACTTGACAGGAATAAATTACATTTTAAAACATATTCAAATAGAAAACAGTTGTTTTAAATTGTAAAAATATTTTACAATATTACTTTTCTTTGCATCAAATAAATGCAGCTTTGGTAAACATAACTAAATTCTTTCAAAAACATAAAAAAACAACTACTCCACACTTTTGACCGGTAGTGTATGTGTTCACAAATACAAAACAAAAGCTTGGAGAGCATTTTATAGTTTATTCCACTGCAGTGCATAGTCTCCCATTCTAAGCGCTCCACTCTAAACACTAACTTCATTCGTTATTTGTTCGCGTCTCACCTGTTCCCGCGTTTGAAGGGGCAGCTGTATTTGGGGTAGTCATAGAGTTCAGTCATACGGTCCTTAAAGATGTCTCTGATCTCACACTGCTCCAGGAACGGCAGGGTCAGCTTATTCTGAGCGTTCACAAATGCCTGACGGACACAAAAACATCCCACATACAGAGTCATATCTCAGTTATACAGAATCATAATTCACGTGCTCGTGTGGAGATCACCTGTGTTTTTTCACTGTCAGGATCCTCCAGCCAGCTGTAGGGGTCAGGGACTTTACAGCCATGATAGTCATCCACCTGATAACACACATACACATGCATCACATGAGCGGTGAGGTCACTACCGCAACATCATCACACATCATAGTACAGGGGGAAGATGATCAACTAATGCGCTGGCTTTGGGGCGGGACTATCTGTTAGATCAGGAAGAGTGTTTGATAATGCCTAAATGTTTTTTTTTTTGTTGTTTGTTTGTTTGTTTTAATGAAGTATCTTTCAAGAACATTAACATGTCTTATAAATTACAAACTTAGTATATACAGACATTCACACAATCTCTAAAGAAATAATAAAGAAAGAGAATTTCTCAGATAAACAACCAGGACCTCTATTTCTTTTTTATCCATTAATTCAGTCTCTTATGGGTTCATTTACTTATTCATCCTTAATTCTCTCATGGATTCATTTATAATTTCAGCCATTTTTCCCGTACTCCATCATCTATTCACCCATTCCTTTATTCAATTGTATGTTTTATCCATTCGTCACTCATGCAACCTTAGTTTTTCAATTTGTTGTAGTTATTTTAGTACATCAAGTTCAACCAAAGACTATAGAATACCTTACTATAGAATAAAGGGACTTACTTTAAATAAATAAATAAATAAATAAATAAGAGAAATGTGGCTGAAATGTTTTTTTTTTCATATTTTATAAACTTTAGTTCAAATGTATTCATGACACACACACACACGGACACACACACATAGGATATATATATATGTATGTGTGTGGGTGTGTGTGTGTGTGTGTGTGTGTGTGTGTGTGTGGATATGTGTGTGTACACATACATGCATGCATGCATACCACACCATGATTATGTTTATATATATATATATATATATTATCGCTATATATTATATATATATATATATATATAGCCATTCATTCATAGATCTTTCAGCCATTCATTCATGCATTCATCTATTCGCTTATTTCATCATTCCTTCCTTCATCTATCTGCTCTCATTCATCCTTCCATCTATTCATTCATGTCCTTTTTCTCTCTGTTACTCAGTTTTCAGTCACTCACCACTGATTCGTCCTTATAGGCGTTTAGATACTGGAAAGCCATTATTCAGAGATCTTCCGAGCTGCTAAACAGATGAAACAAACTGAGACGAGTGTTGGAGAGTTTAGCAGCAGCACAATGTCCGGAATCAACAGTCAAAGACTGCGTACAAAGACAAACGCGCTGCTGGAAAGAGCGCAGGAATCCTCACAGCGTCCTCTGCTGTTCCCTCAAACACACGCCGGCCGTGATCACGCATCATGAATATTAATTAGGTTCTGCTTACGTGCTTCTGAATATTAATAAGCCAATCTTTCACTAAGTGGTGATTAATAATATCTTGTTAATAATGTTTATTGCATTCCATAGGTCTACAATTTAATTTTATTGCATTTTATTTTTATTCAATGTCTTTTTTGCGCATTTTTATTTCTTCTCTTTTATGTAGGCCTAGCTACGTTATGGAGATCAGTGCACAGCGCGTGTATAAACAAACGTTTGAGTGAATACGAAATAAAATAAAAACACAAGAAACATTATCAGCCTCTTTTATAGCACTTTTGTTTTTTTGTTTTTTTCTCTTGTAAAGCACTTTCATTTATTTATTTATTTAGGCCTGTTTGTTTATTTATTTATCCATCCATTCATTCATTCATTCATTCATTCATGCGTTTGTTTGTTCATTCATTCATTTTAAGCCATATTTGTATACTAAAATATTTTGTTCTTGCAACACAGAAAATAAAGTGAAAGTGACGTGACATACAGCCAAGTATGGTAACCCATACTCGGAATTTGTGCTCTGCTTTTAACCCATCCAAAGTGCACACACACAGCAGTGAACACACACACACCGTGAACACACACCCGGAGCAGTGGGCAGCCATTTAAGCTGTGGCGCCCGGGGAGCAGTTGGGGGTTCGGTGCCTTGCTCAAGGGCACCTAAGTCATGGTATTGAAGGTGGAGAGAGTGCTGTACATTCACTCCCCCCACCTACAATTCCTGCTGGCCCGAGACTCGAACTCACAACCCTTGGATTGCAAGTCCGACTCTCTAACCATTAGGCCACGACTTCCCCAAAAAATCAGATATACAGTATAGAAAATCAGAAAATATTAGAATAATGTAAGTCTGTTTACAAAAAGTTAATTCAGTTTATGTGTCTTCTTCATCAAAAAAAACCTGCCAATACAAGATCATGGTTTTGTTTCATTTGAATGTATCAGCTAAATTAATACATTTAAATTATGTGAGTTTTTTTTTTATTATTATTCAGCATTGATTAGAAACAGATATCAAAACTGATATTTCTGAGCTGTCACATAGAGACCATGTGAGATTCTGCGAAATGCACATTCAAAGAGAGAAAAAGAGAAAGACTCAGAGGGGTGGAGGAAGACATCAGGGTGGAGTTTGTCTTCAGATGATGTCTGAATGAAAACGCAAGTTTCTACACATTCAAGAGAAACAGAGACGGAGAGCTTGACTGCAACGTCCTCCTACAGACGGCTGGACAGAAGCTCACATAACATAAGCCACAGTAAGTGCTTTTTTTCTGAACATGCATGTGGTCTGTAAGCTATGGAGCGTGTGAATCAGCTGAACCTCAGGCTGAAGGAAACCTCTTCAGGGCAGATGTTGAGTGTGTGTTGTGGTCGCAGCTCGATGCGTGAGCGAGAACTGCTTTGGTGTTAAGTTTCATTCTTACTGCTTTGTTACTTTGAATTCCCATATCAGTCTGACATGTCGTGGACTTGTCAAACCTGTGCTTTTGGTCTTACTGCAATAAAAAAAAAGAATGATTGCATTCCATGAGTACAATCTTATTACTCAGTAGTTTCTTACTTGTAGCTAAGATTTCATATAATTATCAACTTTGTCTCAGATGCCTGTAAAACTCCTTAGGAGAATAAAATATACAAATAGAACAACTGGTGACATATGGTACAATAAAAGCATAGAGCCATAAAATGAATGCAAATGAGCTCATGTTTTTTGCTTTTGATTGCAACTGTTGATGTTGAAAAATATGCATTTGATTTCATTTTGCTAAAGAGATCTCATTTGTGTTTTGTCTTTTCAGTTGCTCGTTTTGTCAATTGATTCCTCAGTTAATTATAATTAATAATTAAAGGGATATTCCACCCAAAAATAAAAATTTGCTGAATATGTATTCCCCCTCAGGCCTTCTAAGATGTAGATGAGTTTGTTTCTTCATCAGAATAAATATGGTGAAATTTAGCATTGCATCACTTGCCCACCAACGGATCCCCTGCAGTGAATGGGTGCCGTCAGAATGAAAGTCCAAACAGCTGAATTCCACACACCTCCAGTCCGTTAACGTCTTTTGAAGTGAAAAGCTGCATGTTTGTAAGAAACAATCCAACTACAAAATGTTGCTTCTAGCCAAAGTATGAATCCATAATCAATAATAATGCTTCCTTCAGTCAAATAGTAATCTCATCTGAATCAAGAGAGAAATATGCACAGATCAAGCACTGCAGCCAAAACACTATTTTGGTGCATTTTGATGTCAGTGGAAATTTTTTTCTCTGAAGGAAGCTTTTAAGCCAGAAGCAATGGTTTTAAGTTAGAAACATCTTAATGATGGATTTATTTGAAACAGACATGCAGATTTTTTGCTTTACATGACAGTAACTAATGGACTGGAGTGGTGTGGGTTATTGTGATGTTTTTATCAGCTGTTTGGACTCTCATTCTGACGGCACCCATTCACTGCAGAGCATCCATTGGTGAGCAAGTGATGGAATGCTACATTTCTCCAAATCTGTTCCCATGAAGAAACAAACTCATCTACATACTAGATGGCCTGCACGTAATTCTTCAGAATCTTTTTTTTATTTTTGGTGAACTATTCTATTAAATCAAGTAACACAAAAGAACACAGCTGCATAGGAAATACAGAACGTTTTATCTTACATTGATCATCATGTGTATCGTTTTTTGCCAATCACAGGTGTAATCTCCACTCAGTTTGATTATGCCATCAAAAACACACAAAACCACAGCAAACAAGAGCATCACTGAACAAACTGAGGAGCAGAAAGTGGATGTGAGACACAACCATCATGTTAAAGATCAGTGTGACCCAGACTTTCATGGGTGGAAGGAAACCATAGCCCAGAAATCATTACCCAGAAACCTCAGTTTTGCATATCACAATCAGGTACATACATGCATACATGTACAGTGGCACAAAAACCTATTTGGACACCTAAATCATACTTAAAAGTTAAAAGGTTATAGTTAAATAAAACAATTTGTTACTTAAAATAAAATAAATGTAAAATACATTTAGGCAACATTTCTCATTTTCATTTAGTTTTAATATAAATATTGTGTATAGTGTGTGTGTGTGTGTGTGTGTGTGTGTGTGTGTGTGTGTGTGTGTGTGTGTGTGTGTGTGTGTGTGTATATATATAGGGCCAGCAACCGCAAAGACTCTATCCCCTCTATGCTTTAACCGTGATCTGGGGACAACGAGAAGTCTTTGATCACCAGACCTCAGATTTCGTGTAGGATTGTATGGATAAAGTTGATCAGATAGATAGCTCGTTGCCAGATTACTTATAGATTTAAAAACATAGAGAAGAATTTTGAACTCAATTCTAAGATGCACAGGTAACCAATACAACGATTTCAAAACTGGAGTAACGTGTTCAAATTTACATCGTCCTTTGAGGAATTTAGCAGCTGCGTTTTGTACTAATTGGATTAGTTGCGATGGAAGATTTAGAAATGCCAAGATACAGAGAGTTGTAGTAGTCCAAGCGAGATGCAATGAGCACATATATAGCAATCTCTACAGTTTTCACAGAGGGAAAATATTTAATTTTTGAGAGAAGGCATAGCTGAAAAAACAGGAACTAATAACTGCATTTATTTGTTTATCAGATTTGAGCCTCTGATCCCAGAAAACACCTAGATTCTTAATACAGGAAGAAGTAAAAGGAGCAAGGTAGTCCAGGTCGATACTTCTGCTCCCTGAATTTTCACTGGGGCCAAAGACTATAACCTTGGTTTTTTTATTCATTCAGAAATAAAACAAATTTTGAGAGAACCACATTTCCACTTCATCCAGGCATGCAAAATGAGATTTTAGAGCAGCATGTTTATTTAGTTTCAAAGGTAGATAAATTTGGGTATCATCTGGATAGCAGCAAAATGATACACTATGCTTTCTGAAAATAGAGCCCAAAGGAAGTAAATACAAAGAAAAAAGAAAGGGTGCGAGAATAGAACCCTGTGGCACTCCACAGGAAAGTTTAGCAGGCAACAAAGAAAAACTACCTAATCTGACAGAGAAACTTCTATTTGTTAAATATGATTTGAACCAGCTAAGAACAGTTCCCTGGATGCCCACAAAATATTCTAGTTGAGATAAAATAATTTTATGATCAACTGTATCAAAAGCCAAGGTTAAGTCTAACAGAATTAGGATAACAGAGTCACCAGAGTCAGTCGCCAACAAAGTATCATTAAGGACCCATAATAAAGCAGACTCTGTGCTATGCAGAGGCTTAAAACCAGACTGGAAAGTTTCAAAAATATGATTTGCACTAAGGAAAGACTGTAGCTGAATAAACACAGTTTTCTCCAGTGCTTTAGTAATAAACACAAGATTTGAGATAGGTCAAAAATTATTAAAATTACTAGCATAAAGAGAAGGTTTCTTAAGAAGAGGTGTCACAGTAGCTTCTTTGAGGCTATCAGGTATAGTCCCTGAAACTAAACATTTATTCAGAAAAGACACCAAACTAGGTCCAACTGAGTCAAAAAATTGTTTTAAAATACGTGGAGGGAGAACATCATGAGAGCAGAAAGAAGGTTTCAAATGGTCAATCTTAATTATACTAAAATAACACTGGCATGTCACAAGCATGCTTTTCAGTTATAATATATTTCACAAATTGCGTTTGATGGATTTAAAAAAGGATAAAAATAGAGTTACACTGTGTAGTGTGTGAACCTGAGGTGAACTGACTTCATACATCCACTAAAAATCACAAAAAATCAGTTCATTAAAAGTTACACTTATAAGCTCATGCACAAAATTGCTTCATATTTCAAAGTGTTCACAAAGCAATTTTTACATATAAAGAGGCTCTCTGTTGTCTTTTTTTTCCTAATGGTGTGTCATCAGAAGGTGCTGGGTGTTTTTGCCACAGGGGTCATTCCTGCAGGGACCCACTTCGGCCCGCTGCTCGGAGAACATCTTCACCCTGAACATTTGCCTGCAAACATCCGCAAAAAACACATCTGGATGGTATGTCAGCAGATGTGAGAAAGATAAAAGGCGTGTGTGTGAGAGAGAGAGATCGAAAACCATTTTGAGTCATTGGGGTTCATATTTACCAGTCATGCTTCAGGGGTGTGTGCGCTTGTGTTGGGTTTCTCTGACGCACTGCTCCTCGCTTACATGTGCCAGTAAAGCTACTCGTGTCTCACACACTGACTCAGCAAGGAAGTGGCTGACAGGAGCGCATACACACACACACAAAGGGAGAGCAGTGTTTCCAGAAAAGCTGAATAGATCATTCTGATGCATTTGCAGTACCATTGAATTTCACACGTTACATTCAGTCAGTATTTCTGATGTATACGTTCATTTTCTCAGGGTTAGAATTTTGTGGGTGGAAACTGGCCTCAAAATTCTAAAATATTAAAAATTTATAAAACACTCTAAATTCATACTTTAATATTATAGATATGTCTTATACAGTCAAAAATGTATATATATATATATATATATATAGGGGCTGTCAAATGATAATCACTTATTAATCACATCCAGTTTACAAATATATGTGTGTATACTGTGTATATTTATTATGTATATATAAATACACACACATATTATATATATTAAGAATAATATATATATATATATAAATATATTTATATATATATATAATATAGATAATATATATATATACATGTAAATATTTTCTAAATTTAATTTATGTTTGTTTACAGGTTATATATACATAATAAATATAACATCATACATAATAAATGTAATAAAACTTTTTTTTGACTGAGAAATCGTGATTAATCATTGGACAGCCATTAAATTAAATATAAATAAATAAGAAATAAATACTTTTATATTATTAAAAGTAAATAATAAAATAAATATAAATAAATAAGAAATAAATACTTTTATATTATTAAAAGTAAATAATACATTTATAATGTTACCAGATATTTCTATTTTAAATAAATGCTCTTCTTTTGAACTTTACATTCCTCAAAGTATCCTGATTTACACAAAATAAGTGTTTACAACACTGACAATAATCAGAAATGTTTCTTGATCAGCCAGTCAGCATATTAGAATGATTTCTGAAGGATCATGTGACACTGAAGACTGGAGTAATAATGCTGAAAATTCATTTTAACACACATATATATAAATAATAAAAAAGTTATTCTAAATTCCAATAATATTTCACAATATTATTGTTTTTATTGTATTTTTGATCAAATGAATGCAGCCTCAGTGAGCATAAGATATGACCCGAAACGTTTGAACAGTAGTGAAACATAGTATGTTTTATAGGCCTATACTAATTTATGCACTCATAAATGTCTAGAGGGGTAAATATTGTTTTAAATGGAAATTAATTTGGTCTCTCTGTATGACCACATCAAACGCAAAGCATGCAAGTGCAATCTCTTAAGTTCAATATTAGACTGGAAAAACTAAACTGAAAAAAGAAAGAGAGAAAGAGAAACAGGTGCTATTAGGTCAAACAGTCGAGCTCTTCAACCGGCAGCTAAAAGACTGAATCAACAACTAAACCACGCCAACTCTCACTTTCACACAGTTGCTCACGCAAACAGATGTGCACTTTCAGTCTGAGAACAAAACACTAATCTCATGTGGTTTTATTTCCTAAACCCGTCAGGATGCTTATTAGTGCTTGCTAAGCATAACTATTGCTCATACTGACACTGGCGGATGATTAAAAAAGTGTCATTTTTAATCTTCTGGTTCTGTTTTTATTCTCTTACAAAGATCTTCTCAGATGGGCGATTGCATCACTTCCTGTCTTGTGAGGATGAGAGAGGCAGCAACTGGATGCGCTTTGTAAACTATGCCCCGTCTCCTTGGCAACAGAATCTTGCCGCATTCCAAATTGGAATGCAGATTTACTTCTATGCCATGAAGGTTCTAATGCCGGGGGAGGAGCTGCTGGTGGGGCGGAGCCTAAAACACGAACAGCCAATGAGCACCGGCCTCAGAACTGCCTGTCTAAAACAGCCACTTCCCACACACTGTGAGTGACAGCCACATCAATTTCATGCTATTCTTAGCCATACACCTGGAATGATATGAAAAGTAAAAAATATAAAATTAATGCATTTATTTTATTAGTAATATATTTAATATTTTGCTGTTTCATGGGATTACAGCTTCTAATCTTAAATTGAAAAAATGTAAGATAAATGTGTTGTAAATATCCAATTGTTTGTGTGAAGAGTGGAAGCTGAAGTGCAAGGACATGGAGGCGCCAGCGCCATCACTTGCATTTTTTTTCTTAAAAAGACCATAATTTTTTTTTCTTAAAATACACCATAATTTTTCCTCATAAAAATAAGAATATACATCATGCAGAACTGCAAAGTGTTTTATTTGTGCGCACTCACAATATCAACAAAACGTTGTGCTTTTGTAAAATAAAGAAAATAAACAGGGTAGCTTTCTGCAGTCTCGATCTTGACCAGGAACGCTTCACAAAAACTGAACCGAAACTCAGCAAATACTTGCCTCACTGACATAAATATATTAAAAGAATGCTATAAATGACCACTTTAAAACTAAATAATTCAAATCAAAAATTAAAAACTCTTTCATTAGTCTATGTAATCCATAAAGATGCATTTCTCTCTAAATGCGCGTCCAATGAGGATCATCAACTTAATACTATTTTTTACTTTTTATTTGTTTTTTTTGGCCGCTGTGCCAAGATTCTGTTTGCATGCAGTATGGGCATTTTAGTGTCACACTGAAAAATAACTAACTAAATAAATAAGATTAACATCAATATTTTAAGAATAAAATCAAAATTACAACACTAAAATCATGTTTATTGCATGAAGTTAATGCGAAAATTACACCTATATTCTGCCAAAAAAGTCTGTGGCTTTGTTCTCTGTGTTCTCAATGTTCTCTGAATATTTTGTGTGTTTTTTCTGCTTCAGCTCATTCTCAGCATAAAGATCAAGTGAGGAGGAGAAAGCGAGGTCACACGGTCACTGAAATCCTGGATCTGGATCGCTCGACTGATCATCACACAGAAACTCTTCCAAGCAAACCGTTTAACTCCATCACACAAACGAAATATGGGGAAAAAGTGACCAGAGACCTGCAGAATCCAAAATTACCTCCATTTTTAGTGACTAATGCCATCTCTGAGGTCTCTTTAAACTTGAAAATGGCATCTAGTGTAGGGAAGCATGTACATGCCTCTGCTATCCCACAGTCCTCTATGCCAGTGTATATATGGCCTGTTATTCAATACATGCCATCACATCAGCCAGTGAGATTTGGCCGAACAACACCACACATGTCCCATAATGTTCCACCAATCCACATGTATCCATCTCTCTTGCATCCAACATCCAATGAGAATCATCTGTCATTAGCGCTGACCAATAGAGGCGACCCCATAATTAAAGTGTCAGACTCTGTAAAGAGAGAAACGAATCGTGAAGGCTCCACAAACCAACCGCCAGCCCTCACTAAAACAACGGATCCGTCTCCAGCTGAAGTGTCCAGTGCAGATGACATCACAGCCCAGAGAGACTCACCTGAGATGGGCGTGGCTTCCTCATGTGTCTCCGCCTCCACCCGCCACGGCACAGAGTCTCAGGCTGGCCAAAAGCAACAGACTGTAGGTTACAAGTCTTTACCGTATCCATTGCAGAGACAGAATGGAAAGATCCAGTATAAGTGTAACGTGTGCGGAAAGAACTTCAGTCAACTGTCTAATCTGAAGGTACATGGGTTATTATCTTTTATGGATCTCTGATTTATTAATTGCAGTTTAAGTGTTTCAGTGAAGAATGTCTGAGATGATGATATATAAGGAATTTTATTACTTTTTTAGTTTTTTTTTTATTAAATTAAAACTGGTTGAAAGGGTATAAAAATATATACCAGTGATATTATAATTACCTAAAAGTAAAATCATTAAAAAAAAAAATAATAATAATAAATAAAAATTCTAACTTAAAATTAAATAAACATTATCTGAAATAAAATATAAAAATCTAACAGTTATTTTTTGTTTTTTATTTCCACTAGTTGTCAAGGCATCAGTCCTCATTTAATTTGAGTTAAATTTTAAGTATGAAAATAACTAAAACAAAAACTGAAATAATATATATTTTTTAAAATCTACTTAAAATAACAAATGAACAACAAAATTACTGAAACTGTCACGAAATTGAAAGTGGAAAATATAAAAAAAAAAATGAATTCAAAATATTAAAAACTATTATAGTATATCAATTATACATAAAAATAAAAATGATAATATAAAAGTTTTAGAAAATGTTTTTGAAAGAAATCTTGCGGCTCAAGGCTGCATTTAGTTGATCAAAAATACTGTAAAAACAGTATTGCAATTTTAAAAAGCTGCATCATATTCAAATATATTTTAAAATATTGTTTATTCCTGTGAATTTCCAGCATCATTACTCCAGGCTTCAGTGTCACATGATCCTTCAGAATCATTTTAATATGCTGATTTGCTGCTCAAGAAACATTTCTGATTATTATCAATGTTAAAAAAAATGTGCTACTTAATTTTTTATTTATTAATTTTATTATTATTTATTTATTTGTCACTAAATCGCTCTCGGTTCTTGACTTTCTGTGCTCCAGGTGCACCTGAGGGTTCACAGCGGTGAGAAACCATACAAGTGCAACATCTGCAGGAGGAACTTTTCCCAGCTGGCTCACCTTCAAAAGCACATCCAGGTTCATACGGGAGAGAAACCACATGAGTGCCAGGTAAGAGCACACAGAGGAACATCTCACTGCTGTCTAGCAGAGTCAGTGGAGATCTCATGTGCTCATGTGATGTGTCTCGTGTGCAGGTGTGTAACAGGCGCTTCAGCAGCTGCAGTAACCTGAAGACTCACCTGCGGCTGCACTCGGGCGACCAGAGGTTTGAACTGAGTGAAGTTGCAGCAAAGCTTGAGGCTTTCATGGAGCTGGAGTCTATCAAGAAGATGTGTCAGGTGATCTGGGCGCTTGCAGCTCCACCTGTTGTCCAGCAGGGAGCAGCACAGGCCCAAACAGTAGTGACACCTGATTCATCCAGCTCTCTTTCTCCAGAGGTTTCCATTATACAGAAAGAAGATGATCAGTAAATTGTCTGATATGTTATTATTTAATTAAATTAGCACTTTTATTCAGCAAGGATGCATTCAATTGATCTAAAACTAACAGTAAAGACATTTATAATGTAACACACACACAAACACACACACACACACACACACACACACATATTTCAAATAAATGCTGTTCTTTCAAACTTTCTATTCTTTTAGAATCCTAAAAAAAAAAAATTGAAGCAGCACAACTGCATCAGAAATGTTTCTTGAGCAGCAAATCAGCATATTAAAATGATTTCTGAAGGATCATGACACTGAAGACTGGAGTAATGATGCTGAAAAATTAGCTTTGATCACAAGAATAAATGGCATTTTACAATATATTCAAACAGAAAACAGTTATTTTGAATTTGCAATAATATTTCACAATATTGCTGTTTATATTGTATTTTTTGATCAAATAAATGCCTCGGTGAGCTTAAAGACTTAAAGATCTTTCTGACCCGAAACTTTTGAATGATATTGTGTGCTAATATATGTTATATGAATAACATCTAAATGCACAGTGCTAAATGTTGCATGATGTTGTCATTGGTTTTATTTGTTATTAATAAACTACTGGCAAAAGACATGTTATATAGTTTTAAGGAGAGATCGGGGCAAGTTGTCACATTGGGTTTTATTTTTGTTTTTATCCAATATCATAATTTTTGTGTAATATCATATTTGTGTAATAACAAAGGAGCACAGTAAATCCAAGCAAACAAGAATTCAGAAGTTAGATTTTAACTGAACTTGTAGTCTCAGGGCAAGAGTGTTTTCATAAATGTCAAACAGCAGAAAGCTGACATTTGTTTTAGAAGTTATAATTGCACATAATTTATAAATGCAATTTCTGTTGCCTAAAAGAGTGGTTTAATAGTTTTGTCTTAATGCTTTTTTCATTTGTGCTATTTCATGATTTTTTTTTTAAATATTACTTGCAGTGTATCAGAATATTTTGCTATTTAAACAACCATTAAATAAACATTTTAAATACAAGAGTGTTGTTTTTTACACATTAGGTAGGTAGGTAGGTGTGTGTGTGTGTGTGTGTGTGTGTGTGCGTGTGTGTTAGAGAGGCGTCCAGCTGATATCGCATTTCTCTTGTGTTGTCCAACAGCGCAGCATCTGTTTGTAAACATCCGGGTCACAGTAACACACACGCACACATAGGTAAGCCTACACATGATGTAACATAATTACAGAAATATAATAAAACATCCATTTATATAATCACATACCATTTTTATTATCGGATGCGCGTTACTGTCTCTTTAAAAATCCAGAAGCATGACGTAAGGTATTTTGACAGGACGACGGAGAAACTGGATCCGCCGCTGACAACAACAACAAACACAAAGATGTCTCGCGGAGCGCCGAGCCCCGGTCGGTGAGATGCCGGTAACGGAGCGGAGAGGATGCGGCGCGTGCTCGAGCTGCTGGCGCGTGCTGCTGCTCGCTGCGTCCGCGCTCGTGCTGCTGGCGGAGAGAGCGGCGCGTGAGTGACCTTACACCGCATCACAGGTGCATCTGATGCACCCCGTTTATCACAGCATAACGACCTGTACCGTGTTTATACCACGATATTTACACGGTACTCCAAAGAATACCATAGTACTACTATTGTAGATCCATAATACGTCCAAAACATGATATCACAACGGTGTAAAATGATGTAACCAGTGGTACCTGTTCAAACACATGGTAAAACCATGGTACATTTCGATAGACTTTTAGTGTGACTGCATTTTAAACGATACCGTTGATGACCTCTGGTTTGATGCAGCTGTGGATTGTCACGTAATACGTAAAAAAATACCATGGTATAACGGATTTTTTGGTAGTACCAGGGTTTTTTGGGAATACCTTGGAGCATTATGTAAATACTGTGACACATAAATGTATGTATATTTGAAGGAAGAATAAAAATCGTTTTTTTTGTATAAAATATAATTTAAAATGTAATTAAACATTTTAATTTATACATTTGTTTATATTTAATTTGTCAAATTACATTTACAATACATTTAGCCATTTTATGCATGTATGTATGTTTTATATATATATATATATATATATATATATATATATATATATATATATATATATATATATATATATATACTGTATATAAATAAACAAACACACACACAGGCCACTTTATTATGTACACCTTGCTAGTTCCGGGTTGGACCCCCTTTTGCCTTCAGAACTGCCTTAATTCTTCATGGCATAGATTCAACAAGGTTTTGGAAACATTCCTCAGAGATTTTGGTCAATATAGACATGATAGCATCACGCATTTGCTGCAGATTTGTCAGCTGTGAATGTGAAGCTCCCGTTCCACCACATCCCAAAGCTGCTCTATTGGATTGAGATCTGGTGACTGTGGAGGTCATTTGAGTAAAGTGAACTCATTGTCATGTTCACGAATCCAGTGTGAGATGATTTGAGCTTTGTGATATGGTGCATTACCCTGCTGGAAGTAGCCGTCAGAAGATGGGTACACTGTAGTCATAAAGGGATGGACATGGTCAGCAACAATTCTCAGGTAGGCTGTGGTGTTTAAACGATGCTTAATTGGTACTAAGGGGCGTAAAGTGTGCTAAGAAAATATCCCCCACATCATTACACCACCACCAGCAGCCTGAACCGTTGAGACAAGGCAGAATGGATCCATGCTTTTATGTTCTTTATGCCAAATTCTGACCCTATCATCTGAATGTCACAGCAGAAATCAAGACTCATCAGACCAGGCAACATTTTTCCAGTCTTCTATGGTCCAATTTTGGTGAGCCTGTGTGAATTGTAGCCTCCGTGTCCTGATCTTAGCTGACAGGAGCGGCACCCGGTGTGGTCTTCTGCTGCTGTAGCCCATCTGCTTCAGAGTTCGCCGTGTTGTGTGTTCAGAGATGGTATTCTGCATATCTTGGTTGTAACGAGTGGTTATTTGAGTTACTGTTGCCTTTCTATCATCTCTAACCAGTCTGCCCATTCTCCTCTAAACCTCAACAAGGCATTTTCGTCCACACAGCTGCCGCTCTCTGTAAACCCTAGAGATGGTTGTGTGTGAAAATCCCAGTAGATCAGTTTTTGAAATACTCAGACCAGTCCATCCGGCACCAGCGTTCAAAGTCACTTAAATCCCCTTTCTTCCCCATTCTGATGCTCGGTTTGAACTTCAGCAAGTCATCTTCACCACATCTAGATACCTAAATGCATTGAGTTGCTGCCATGTAATTGGCTGATTAGCAATTTGTGTTATCAAGCAATTGAACAGGTGTATCTAATAAAGTGGGCGGTGAGTGTACATATATATATATATATATATATATATATATATATACTGTATATCTACATATATATATATTATATATATATATATATATATATATATATATATATATATATATATATATATATATATATATATATACATATATATATATATATACATATATATATATATATATATAAACATGGCTAAATTTATTCATATGTCATGGCTAATTATAAAATATAAGACAAAATATTATTAATGATTTAAAGTATAATATTTTATATAAATGTTATTTTTTATATTATTATTATTATTGGTATAGTAGTAGTAGAAATAGTAGTAGTAGTAGTAGTATTTTTCATCTGGAAAATATTTACAATTTAAATCTGCTATTAAAGTATTGTTGCATAGATGTAGATGTTTAAAACTGAACAGAAACATTTTCAATTTAATTAAGTTTTTATTTTGAAATGCGCTTTTCAAAATAAATATTGTTCCAAAGCAGCTTTAGAAATGGAGGGATCCGGCGTTTCTGTCAGAAATGAAAGATTACAGAATTGTTTTGATCATATCAGATTTTAACCTGGATTTACTGTGATATAATCTCATCCCATTTCACTGCTCTTTTGTTATGTTGAATATTGTAGTGATAATCTCATACAGCACAAAGCATATTGAAGTGCACAGATGGAGATGTATGATGGTAACACATGTTCTCTGTTGTTCGTCAGTGGTCTGCGGTGTGGGCTTCTACCTGTGGCAGGAGGAGCTGTGTTTGGCCGGACTGACCTTTGCCCTCTTGTTGCCGGGGTCACTGGTGCAGGTGTTGAGTTTCAGGTGGTACAGGGCCGACGGAGACAAACGGACATGCTACAATTTCATCATACACACACTTCACCTGGGCATCTTCAAAAGGTGTGTGTGTGTGCATCTGTTTAAAGAAATAATGCCTTCAGAAATTACAATTCTGTTTATTTACTTCAGAGGTTTACTTTGAGTCCTTTAGATGTAAAATATTTATCACCTGAGAACTGAAGTTATTATTCCAATAATTTAATGGCACATTTGCATGTGCGCGCCTGATGTTGGTTAATGGTCACATGACATGCAAGTAAACAGATAATATAAAAATACAAATCTGCTGAAAATGCACTCACCTCAAGATGTAGATGAGTTTGTTTCTTCCTCACATTTGGAGAAATGTAGCATTACATCACTTGCTCAGCAATGGATCCTCTGCAGTGAATGGGTGCCATGAGAATGAGAGTCCAAACAGCTGATAAAAACATCACAATAATCCACAAAGCTGTGTGTTTGTAAGAAACCAAATTAATATTAACATGTTTTTTAACCTTCGCTTCAGGCCAAAATACACGTCTTTAATCTATAATAACCCTTTCTCCAGTTAAAAGGTCATCTTATCAGAATCAGGAGAGAAATATGCACAGATCAAACACCGTTTACAAGTGAAAACAGTCCAAAACAGCTCTAAACAAATATATTAGTGGATTTTGATGCAAAAAGACAACAGGAGATGGAAATTGTTACTGGAGGAAGCGACAGTTAAAAGTTAAAAACATCTTAGTGATGGATTTGTTTCTTAAAAAGGTAGCTTTTTACTTCACAAGACATTAATTGATGGACTGGAGTGGTGTGGATTACTGTGATGTTTTTATCAGCTGTTTGGATTCTCATTCTGACGGCACCCATTCACTGCTAATGCTAAGTTTCTCCAAATCTTTTCCTGTGGAGAAACACTCATCTACATCTTGGATGGCCTGAGGGTGAGTAAATATTCAGCTGATTTTCATTTTTTTGGGTCAACTATTCTTTTAATTTTCATCAGGAAAATGAAAATCCCCTGCAGTTCCCTCACAAACTGTGTCTTGTTAGTTTCATTGTAATGTGTGTGTTGTGTGTCAGGTTTTGGGATTGCAGTGTGTGTGAATGGACGGCTCAGGGCTCGTCGCAGTCGCATGCGCAGGAGGTGATGCAGCATGCAGACGTGTCTGCTCTGCGTCTGCTGGAGGTTTTGCTGATGACTCTACCACAGACGCTCCTGCAGACGTACGCTCTCACAGTTACTGACTATGGCCTCTCATCTCCAGGTCAGTCTTGAGATAGAAAGCTGTTCGAAAACGGTCATTGTTTATGTAATTCTGTTTGGTGATGTTAAAAGCAACATTTATACTGCAGATAAAAACAGTGCACTCTCCATGTGTGTGTTTTTCAGTTGCTCTATGTGGTGCCATGTGTTTGCTCTCACTGTCCTGGGCGCTGGTGCTCTACAGCCGAGCCTGTTGTTTGATCCGTCCTGGGCATTTGCAGATGCCGCCGGCGGCTCTCCTCTGTCAGCTGCTGTGGAGGATGGGCATGTTAGCCGCCCGCTTCACCAGCCTCGCCCTGTTCACCCGCACCTTCGGCTGCTGGATCATCGGGGTCCTGGGTGAGTCCGAGCCACATCAGCTCTATAGATGTGCATGCCCAGCTTTTGTTGGTAAATTGCCAATAACATGTGAATCTCATAAAGAAATTACACATTTTCAATTGAGAGTCAGTAAGATAATTTTTTAAAGAAATTAATACTTTTATTCAGCAAAGACATGTTAATTTGTATCAGAAGTGACTGATTTCATGTTACAATCAAAAGAAAAAAACATTGCACCAAAAAATTAAAAAATCCCCAAAATTATATTGAAAAATATTATTGTAAAACATACTTAAAAAATACATAACTATTTTGCACAAATAAAATTGACTCTGTATTTAGGAATATTTTTTGCATTATTATTTTGTTTGTATTTTCTTACTTTTTTTATAAATAATATGAATTAAGCAAGGGTGCATTAATTTTAACAAAAAATACCATAAAGACGTTTATAATCTTACAAATGATTTTATTTCAAATAAATGCCCTTCTTTTGAATTTTCTATTCATCAAAGAATCTTAAAAAAAAAAAAAGTTTTTCACAAAAATATGAAGCAGCACATCTGTTTTCAGCACTGATAATAATAAGACATTTTTTTATTGTGAACCAAGCTTTGCCATCACTTGAGTAAATTTTAAAATATATTAAAATAAAAAAACTGTTCTTTTAAATTTTCACAATATTTCACAATATTATTTCAAGCTATAATCAAAATAAAGAAAATTGCACCAAATTATAAAATTAAAAAAAAGTTTGCACAAAAAAGGGGATAAAATCAAGTATTTTTGCATTGTGTGATGATTTTATTGACAATTAAGTGCAATCTCCCCCAAATGTATAGCCTGTGAACAGCTTCTATGGCATGTTAGTTGAAACACAATAATATTATGACGTCATCTCTCAGTTTGTATAGTACGTCTCTTAATCTTTGTGCGTCTCATTTTCTCCCAGCGTCTCATTGGTTGATGGCTGCGCTGTGGTTGGTCTCGCAGCAGACTGACATATATGTGGGTCAGTGGTCATGGCGCGTGTTTAACTTCATTCTGGGAGGTGTGCATGTGTTTCTGTTTCTCAACGTGAAGGATGGCCCGTCCCGCTTCCGGATGGTGGGATTCTACACGGTACAAACACACTGAAAAACACACTGTTTTTCTGGTCTGTTTACACCATTAAAAACACTTTGTCGTACTCTTATATAGCCAATATAACTTTGATTTTTTTAAAGAATATGAATATGCAGAATTTATATTAAAATATGGATTTAAAGGAATAGTTTTTGCTAAATTTGGTGGAGTTGTTACTTTAAACAATAGAGTGAAAGCTGTGTTGTTTCTGTGCTGTGTAGGTGATGCTGCTGGAAAATGCTACACTGCTATTGGCTGCATCTGACATCCTGACTGATGCATCATGGGATAGCCTGACCGTCCCCACTGCTGTGCTGTGCAGCTTTCTGCTCGGTGAGTGTTTGTGTGTGAGTGCATGATAGAAAGACAGATCAACATTAGAAAGGTGTCAAATTAAGAAAAATCAAGAAGACACCCATAAAAAAAGAGTGTATTTTTATGACCATTTTCATTGTTAGTTTGCACAGAAATGAAATATGTTTGAGGAAAATACTTTTATTTAATAGAAAACAGGGGATGTATTTAACTTGGTAAATCTTTATGTGTTAAATAACTGGTATGATGCAAAAGTAAAAAATGCTATTTTATATTAATGAACTGGTTTGATCCTTTAGAAGTCATTCTAACATGCTGATTTGCTGCTTAATATGTTTGTGAAAACCGAAATATTTTTGTTTGGTATGTTTTGATAAATAGAAAGTTCAAAGAACTGCATTTATTTGAAATAGAAGTCATAGAATAGTAATTTGTAACATTATAAATATCTTGACTGTCACTTTTGATCAAATTAATGTGTCTGTGTGTTCTTTAAAAAAAACAAAAAACAAGACCTCTTTTAAATGGTAGCGTTTAAATAAAAATAAATATTTTCTATAAATTATTGCCCTTTCACTAATTTTTTTTTATTTTTTATAATGTGTTAAATTTATATTATAAAAATACGAAATAAATAAATTACACAAACAAATTCTAACCAAAGTGGTTAATTTCTAATCATGCGCAGTTCAAATATGAATGTAGTTTCTATAGATTCATATCTGCCCTTCTCAAGTAACATTTGCGTTTGATCTCTTTCAGCTAATTTAAATAAATTGCTCTCTATCTCTCTCAGGTTTGACGTCCCTGATGTTGTACTATCGTTTCCTGCATCCCAAGTCCACTGAAATCTCTCTGGGTTTGCGTCAGCGTGCACACATGGGTCGAGAGTGTCTTCAGCAGGGTGATTCCTCCTTCTCTCTGGGGGACAAAAGTCTTCCTCCGGCCCCACTTCCAGTCCTCTTCCCGTCTTCTCATCCTTCCTTCTCCCTCTCTGGGATCCCCGGCTCTCTTCTGGAGCATCCCGGGAGCTGCGGCATCAAGCCGGACGGAGAGTGTCGCCACCATCACTGGCTGCTCATCCGGCTCGCTCTGAAAACCGGTGACCCGGTTAAGATCAACGGGGCGTATGGGGCAGGTGGTGTGTCCGGGATACTGATGGTGGATCAAAAGGGAGAGATCATGGAGGACAGGTGCGTGTCCACTTCAGAAAGCCAGGATGAGACGATGGCGCCGCTGTCCGACTGCAGAGAGGAGTTTGAGAGCGTGAGTGAAGCCGGAGAAGAAGACGAAGCACATGATAGTCTTGAAATGGAGAGCCCGTTAGAGTCGCCTGAGTCCGAGTGCAAGCGGAGCTCGCCGGAGGGAAAGTCTGTTTTTGGGGACAGTCCTAAGCCCAATTATTGCCCCACTGAATCCAGCTCTACTTTATACTTCAGCGCTGACCCACAGTCGCCCAGCAGCTCCAGTAACCCTCGTCTGGACCGCGAGACGCCATTCGGTCTCGGCTCTGGAACCCGACTGAAAACTCTAGACGAGTTGAGCCCCATTTCCACAGACAGCGGGCTGCACAGGGATCACGCCCGGGGGCTTCTGGGCCGAGCAGGACCCTGCTACACCTCCGCGCCTGGACTGAGCGGGCAAGGGTTTCCGGAGGGTTCTGGGATGCACCTCAGAGGCCCCCGCAGGCAGGTGGTTCTGTCCCGCAGGGGTCCAGAAGAGGACGGTGGCTTTTAACAGCATATGAACTGCAGCTATAAGTGGCATTCACACCGGTTTCCAGTATGAAAGTTGTTGCAATGGGGGCAGTGTAAACCTCATGGAAATTAGCTTCAATGGCAAATACCAATGAGAGTGAAGATGACCCGAATGAAGCAAGACGGAGAAGCAGTTAACGTTGTTGTGAGCGTTTCACTGTTTTGTGAAATTTGTCTTTGCCCACATTCAGGGATGTAATTTAAAAAATGATTTGTGGAAAACTTTATCAGAAATTGTCAGCAATGAATTTCATTCATGCAAAAATACTCATTCATCTTGTTCAAGTTGTGATGCAATTTCAATACTGCGTCCCTTCCAGAATGTGAATTTGTAGTGGCAGGAAAACACACACATATATATATATATACATACATATATATATTATACATATATACATATATATATATATATATATATATATATATAACACCACACACACACACACACACACTACTGTTCTGAAGTTTGTAGTTGGTTTTTTTCTCTAAAAGAAGTCTCTTTTGCTCACCAAGACTGAATTTAATTGATCAAAAATACAGTAAAAACAGTAAAATTGTGAAATATTATTACAATTTAAAATAACTCTTTTGTATTTGAAAATATTTTGAAATTTAATTTATTGCTGTAAATCAAAGCTGTATTTGCAGCATCATTACTCCAGTCTTCAGTGTCACATGATCTTCAGAAATCATTCTAATATGATGATTTTTGAAACATTTCAGATTATTAATAATGTAATGTTTTGCTGCTTCAATTTTTTCACGGAAACTGTGATGCACTTTTTTTCAAAGGATTCTTTGATGAATAGAAAAAAAAAAAAAAAAAAAAAAATATAAAAAAAAAAAAATCTTCTGTAACATTATTAATGCCTTTACTGTTACTTTTGATCAATTTAATGTGTTCTTGCTGAATAACAGTATAATTAGTACTAACTCCAAATTTGTAACAACTCCTAACAAAATATATATAAAAACACACATATAAATAATAGTTACAATAGTTACATACAACCGCTTATTGACTGTCAGTGTAAACGGGGCATTAATTAATGAAATACAAGCAGCTGAAACTTGAACCCGGATATGATATTTAAGACAATAGAATTTAGTAAAATATTTAAACATACTGTCTTTGTGGGAAGTCGTGGCCTAATGGTTAGAGAGTCGGACTCCCAATCGAAGGGTTGTGAGTTCGAGTCTCGGGCCGGCAGGAATTGTGGGTGGGGGGAGTGCATGTACAGTTATCTCCACCTTCAATACCACGACTTAGGTGCCCTTGAGCAAGGCTCGAACCCCAACTGCTCCCGGGGCGCCGCAGCATAAAATGGCTGCCCATAATGTGTGTTCACAGTGTGTGTGTTGTGTTCACTGTCTCTGTGTGTGTGCACTTTGGATGGGTTAAATGCAGAGCACGAATTCTGAGTATGGGTCACCATACTTGGCTGAATGTCACGTCACTTTCACTTTCACTTTTTTTAAAGGAACAAAACCTTTTTTTAATGTTTATTATTCGGTTCTATTTATAATTCTCTCTCTGTTTATGTTCAGAATGGAGTACTCCACAGTATATACTGTTTGCTTTTTAATAAGTATGTGAAATTGTATGAAGTGAGCAACGATAAATAAGTAACAGTATCACATGACCTCCTCACATCGCATGTTAAATTAAACAAGCAGCATCTAGTTATCATCTAAAAAATAACAATGGTTATTTTATAGTTTTAATCCATGGTTGCCAGTACAAAACAAATTAGTCAAAGAGGAGATAAAAAAGCAATGTGTGTATTTCATGCATATAGAAAATTAGCCTACATTGTACTGTATAATCTACTGCATGTATGGAAGTAAGCCATTCTGAACATAACCAATAAAAATCCACATGCTGTTGGTTTGAGCCGAAAGCACAATCTTCCTGTGAGCTGCAGGTGTTCAGTGTAAGTCGTATCCTCTCAGACTGTGATGTAAATCACTCTTATGAAGGGCTGTGGTCTGGATTATCAGTCTTTGGCATACAGTGCCTGATACAGACATAAATACACACAAAACTCACCTTAGAACATGATCGGACTCTGAATATGTAGATTACCATATAATTAATAAGGGTTTTGATTTAATGAGAGCTTGCATAAGAATATTTGCTCTCTGATCTTTTCTGCTGGTACTTGGATATTTCTCACTTTGTCTTATCCACAAATCTTTGGTTTTGCCTTTCAAAGGATAGGACAGGTTTGTTTTTTTATATTTTTGTATTTTTCAGATTTCAAAAATTATCCTTGACCCTACGGTAATATGAATTATTTCCCCTGCTCATTTGGGGTATTTAAAGTGTTACAGTTGCACCCTAATTTTAAATGTGTTGTATTTCATTTAAATTAATTCATTTACTTATTTAAATAATTTTTTATTTCATTTACATTTAAGTTTATTTAAATTTAAATGTATCAAATATTTATAAAGCTGATTCATGGTTTGAGCTCATCTTTAAAATTCTCAAAAAAATTATATAAAATAATAATAATAATAAAGATATATTTGATGCATTTGCCTTGGACAGGAGCTCAAAGGTCATAGTATGTTTCAGGGGTATTTTAGTGAATATCCACTGGAGTGGTTTTTCACTGTTTGAAGTGCACTGTGTGTGGTTTCCATTGTTTTTCATGAAAGCATTTTGAGAGTGTGTACTATCTAATAATTGTTATTATTTGCATGCATTATTCTGAAGGATGTCTGTGCTCAAACACTATGGGTCGTGTCCCCTAACAGGTCAATATTTGCAATAATTTCAATGCAAATTCAGCCATAAGATTATCGAGTTTTGCAGATACTGTGAATGGAAGTTTGTTTGGTTTTCCTGGATGTGGATTGTTTGCTCTTCTGGTGAATTCCATTTACTCATTAAATTAATTTGACAGGAATTATGAACTTGTTTTAATATGTCTCTCACATATGTCTCCACTTGTGAAATGTCATCAAGCTCATTTTTATCTCTGCCGTGCACAGAAAAAATAGCCGTCATAAATAAAATTGCAGGAAATTGCTGAATATACCAAACACATAGTGGAAACTATGATTATTAATAGAATGAAGTGTCAGATTAAACAGCATAAATAAGGCACTGAACTAAATATAATCATGTTACATACAATCTAGGCTACTGTAGACTACACAGACACGAGGTTTTGTGGAATGGTAGTGAAATACGCTTGGATTAACGCAGACACGTTAGGTGTACAATTTAATACCTGGCTATTAAACGTTTTCATTGTAAAATGATCAACAAGCAACTTCTGTAGCGGCACGCAGTCGTTGATGTGCTGTCACGTGGTAAGCGTTACTTTTCTCAGCGCTGGTCAGGATAGACCAATCATATTCGTTTACGATTATGGATAAAGAATAAAAATAAATAAACTATTTTACAGCGATTGTTGCTGTGAATTTTACAAGATTCAATTTATTAATTAATGTATCATTTCATTATTATAATATAATAATAGTATTTAGTTAAATAGCTTTAATTTATTTGTACTTTCGTGAAAATTAAGTTTAGTTCGCATGGTATTTCACGACTAAATTTACTGTTCAATAAACATGATAAAATTGTAATAATAATTACATAAATATTATGTGCGGAATGCTAACTCATTTATGAAAAAAATACGATTTGCTACATTTTTCTCTCATTGCCTAGCTTCTCACTGCGCATGCGCGCTAAATTTGGTTCGTGGCTAAAGCGCGCAGGCGCAGTGCGCTCGCTGAAGTTTGGAGTGATTCGTGGAAGTTTTAGATTTGGAGGAAAAAAAGCACGGCTGAAAATCGGGAACTTGTAAAATGGCTTTTCGCAGGAGAAACAAGAGTTATCCTTTCTTCAGCCAAGAGTTTCTCATTCAGAATCACGCGGACATTGTGTTTAGTTTGGTGATCTTTGTTTTGATTGGACTGATGTTTGAGGTGAGTTCAAGAGTTTTGGATTTCTTTGGATCTTTTTTTTTCTTGTCTGCGTCTCACACAGCTGTTTTTCTGTCTCTCTCTCTCTTTCTGTCTTCTGACTTTTAACGTTACATCGAAATTAAACGTGCAGCTTTAAAACAGACCAACAAACTTTACTTTTAATGTGAATATGTAACGTTAAAGCCTTTGAAATCATCATCAACTAACTAAGTTCAGACACTTCGTTTATGCATTTTATCTAACGTTACATTAAAAGCATGCATTAAACGTTGAATTCAATGCATTAAAAGAAATCAATATTTCACAACTTTATTCAAAACTTGTCACCATCACCTGGGCCCATATGTCTGAGGATGAAGATACATAAAGTTCATAATGCATTTAATGTGTAATTTGTTAGTTATGAAAACATAAACCAGGTGTTATGATGGTTTATTTTAAATTTATGGTGCTGTTGCTCACGTTTTCTGCTGAAGTGCCACGTCAAATCTCTCAAGGGCTCTCACTTTGACTGACATTCCTGAAGAATCCGGTTTAAATCTATTTCAGAAACACTTCATATTTAAATACATCGTGATCTGTCGCTTAGAAAGCCGTGATCTAAAGCAGAAAATGTGCATTTGAAGTTTCTAGATAAGCAGTCTTCTCAGGTTTGTCGTATTTGCCTGTTGAATGCTTGCAAACGTTCAGAAAAATGAATGAAACTATTTTCTGTCATGCAAGCATCATGTCTGTGTTCAGACGGGGTTTTCCCTTCACATCTGCTGTTTCACACACCTGCTGCTCTCGACATCTGTGTGTTTCATTCAAACGCCTCTGTGCTCATGACTTTAAGACACAAATCAGTGGGAAGTCATTTGACTTGTTTAGCAGTTTTTCATGGATCAAACTGCTAAAATGCATCATATGAAATGTCAGTACTGGTTTTCATCTCAATCCTCTGATCAGTATCTATACAGTGTTCATGAACACACCACTTCCACTAGATTTATTATAAGAAGCTATTATTTTGGCAAAGTTTTATTAGTCAAATGTCCAACAATATCGCAGACAGCAACATAATTTATTCCCCCTGCAAGGTCCAATTTTGAGAAACATTTCTTAGAAATAAATACATTTTATTAGGATGTAGTAAATAAAGAGTAAGTACCAATTGCAAAGTATGACAGGTTGCAATAAAATATAAAATTATTTTATAATGCATTTGACTTTTATTTCAGTATTATTATTATTATTATTATTATATTTCCCCTGTTAGTTGCATATTATTTTTTGTATCATTGAGATGCTTATATATATATATATATATATATATATATATATATATATATATATATATATATATATATATATATATATATATATATATATATATATATATATATATATATTTTTTTTTTTAAAAAATGTAATATTTTTTAAATAATTATAGTAGTATTCCGTTTATTTAAAAGTTTTTTTTTTTTTCCTAATTTTAATTTTAACATTTTATTAATTCAGTTTTTTTTTCCTATTAGTTTTTATTCATTTTTGTTTTAGTTATCCAAACCAAACTGAGAAATCTTCCTTTGGCAACTAACTAAATACTTACTAAATATAACGTTTATTTTATTTGAAGTGAAATAGACATTTATGGTTTAAGTTATCCTGGTTTGTTGTCGTTTTATTCCTGTAAGTATTTGTACTGGATTTTCATCTTCCTATTAAACAAAACCGTAATAAAATACACATTCAGGAGGTTTTCAAGTGTTTAAGAATTAAAGAATACTTTCTTTAATTCTAGCTGTAACTGTATGAAAGCACATGAGAGTTTATTATAGATCATGTGATGTGATGTGTGTGTGTGTCTTTGGGTCAGGGGTCACATCTGTGTGTTTTACTCTTCATTGTGCAGGAAAGCTGAATTCTATGTAGTGAACATCAGTTTCTCTCTCTTCTCTCTTTCAGACAACAGCGAAAACAGCCATTTTATTCATCCAGCCTCAGTATAACATCAGCACCATGAGCACAGGTTTGACACACATTCATGACAGTCTCTCAGATCTGCTGCGGTCTGATGCATCAGTGACGTGAGCTCATGTGTGTGTGAGTGTGTGTTTCAGATGGAGAGGTGACTCTGTATCATTATGGATGGAAAGACTGTGCCACTGTCCTCTTCTATCTTTGTATCACCATCATTCTTCACGCGGTGGTGCAGGAGTATGTGCTAGATGTAAGTGCTGCAATACTTTTTGGGTAATGTAGTTTTAACCTAATTAGTGCATTTTTTGCAAGCAACAGCTGAAGGTCTTTAACTCTTTCCCCGCTAGCGTTTTTGAAAAAAGTTGCCAGCCACCTCCAGCGTTTTTGATGATTTTCACTTACATTTCATGGACCCCAGAATATTTTTTTTTTTGTATGAATATCTGAACATGCAGCACATCAAAATAAATATCAGACCCTCTACTTTCAAACACAAATAATACATTTTATTCTAGCTTCAAGCATGTTTTGTTTTTGTTTTTGTTTTTTTAAGGTTTAAAAAAAATGCAACATTTTAAGCAAATTTTTTTATTTTTTCAAATGCTACATCTGGATCATATTCAGTAATATTGTCAAAGCAAAGTTGCAGTAGATCATCAGTATTCCAAAGCTTGCACAGGCCTTTACATCTTTCTGGATTGACATATTACTCTGTAACATTAGGCAGTTTTCATTTAAATGCAGTAAATGCAGTGTTGATGATCGCATTATTTTTCATATGCATATGTATGGCAGCCTGTTTCCGCCAATAAATAAAAAAATAAAGAAGGTAATTGCAACTTTTTATCTCACAATTCTGATTATTTTTTTTGTCATAATTGCATGATACAAACTCACATTTTCTTACTTTTTTCCTCAGAATTGTGAGTTTATATCTCACAATTCTGACTTTATATTACGCAATTTTGAGTTATAAAGTCAGAATTGCGAGATATAAACTTGCAATTCTGAGAACATATCAGTCTATAACCCCCCCAAAATTGGATTTTAACTTGCAATTGCGAGTTTATATCATGTAATTCTGACTTTATAACTCACAGATATAAACTCGCAATTGCGAGCAAAAAAAAGTCAGAATTGCGAGTTATCTCACAATTGTGACTTTACAGTACATCTCGAAATTCTGTTGAAAAAAAAAAAGTCAGAATCGTGAGATAAAAAGTCCCAATAACCTTTTTTATGTTTTCTAATTCAGTGATGGAAACGGGCTTCCATACATATGAGAGAGCTCATTTCTGCATCTTTCTGGTCTGTTTCTGATCGGCACTTTCTAGACTCATTCAGGAGACGTGTAATAGCGCCCCCTAATGTATAACAGTGAAAAAACAGGAATCCGAAAAAATTCTGTGTTTGGCAGGGAAAGAGTTAATGTGCATGCCTTGTTATTTATTCATTTACATTTCATTGGCTGTTGTGTGCTCCATTTCAGAAAGTAAACCGACGTCTGCATCTGTCAAAGAGTAAAAACACAAAGTTTAATGAATCTGGGCAGCTGTGTGTGTTTTACCTGGTGTCCAGTTTATGGAGTCTCTACGTCATCGCCACAGTAAGAGCCACCAGATCGTACACACATTAAACATCAAACTCTCTGTTTGTCACCTGATTGTTTTCATGTGATTGGCAGGAGGGATACATTCTGCATCCCAGCAGCCTTTGGGAGAATTATCCTCATGTTCACCTGAGGTAATCATAAAGCATTCAATGTGTGCATCGTGAGATCTTTTTGGTCGCATTATGCTTCAAAATTCTCACTACTGCAAAGTAAAAAAAAATATAATGTATGTGGAAAAAGTAAATTAAATTTTTTTTTTTTCTGTTGTATTGTTGTTGCAGGTTTGAGATTTTTTTTTTTTTTTTTGATATTAAAAAAATTTCATTCAAAATAATTTAATTTAAAAAAATGTCATGCAAAATGTATTAATTGTCTTAAGACATTTAATTTTTTATGCAGTATACATTTTTTTTTTACTTTCTTTTATTGATATTATTTTTTGCAACTTAGTAATTTCTTTTTTTTTTTAGGTAAAATTCACTCGTAGATGTTCAACAAAATATAGCATACTGAATATAACATGACAAATAAAACATGGATGTCAGTATCAGTGGTTGTTTTGATTGTGATTGTGTCATGTGACTGTAATACGGTCTTTCTGTCAGGTTTCAGGTGAAGTTTTTCTACCTCACACAGCTGGCGTACTGGTTTCACACACTACCTGAGCTTTACTTCCAGAAAGTAAGAAAGGTAAGAGAAGATGAAAGGAAAACAGAAACATTGATGGAGGGAGATATACACATACATACACATATATGTGTGTATTTGTGTATGTATATGTATGTGTGTGTATATGTATATTTATATGTGTGTGTGTATATACATGGTAATTATTCTGTATAATAATTGAATTGTGATGCTTTTTTCTGCTTTCAGGAGGAAATCCCACGTCAGCTGCAGTATGTCAGTCTTTATCTGTTACACATTCTGGCTGCATATCTGTTAAAGTAAGACCAATGAATCAAAAGTTTCCACTTTATAATATCAGATATTTGTACTGAGTGTTTAATATGTATTTGTGATCTCTCTTCAGTTTGACGCGGGTCGGGCTGGTTTTGTTGTTTCTGCAGTATCTTTCTGAGATGGGTTTCCATCTGTCTCGACTGTTTTACTTCGTTGATGAAAACCAGCACAAAATGTGAGCCATACTTCCTCACACACATACATATTTTATTAAGAGAAATTCAGCAAGGAAGCAATAGATCAAAAGTGACAGTAAAGACCGTTATAATGCTCTTTTGAACATTCTATTCATCAAAGAATGCTTATATATTATGGTTTCCACAAAAATGTGAAGCAGCACAACTGTTTTCAAATTTAATAATAATAAAAAAACAATCTTGAGAAGCAAATCAGCATATTAGAATGATTTCTGAAGATCATGTGACACTGAAGACTGGAGTAATGATGATGAAAATTCAGGTTTGATCAAAGAAATTAATTGCATTTTAAAATATATTAAAATAGAGAACAGTCATTTTAAACTGTAATAATACTGTTTTTACTGCATTTTAAACAAATGAATGCAGCTTTGGTGAGCGAAAGAGACTTCTAGCTAAACCGTAAGCTGTCTCTTTTGATGGTGGTGTCTATCATAACATCTCTGTATAACAGCAAACATGCTTGTATTGTGTTTGTAGGTTTGAGATGTGGTCTGTTGGGTTCGTCCTGACCCGGATGATCACTCTGACTCTGATGTTCCTGGCTGTGGGCTTCGGTTTGGCTCGTTCTGAAAACCAGATGCTTGATTTGGAGACGGGAAACTTCAACACTCTTTCTATCAGGTGAGACACACGTTCACACTTGATGTTTTTGTCGTAGTACTTCATCAGAGACCCAGACATGAGGATAAAGCTGTGTTTGACGCGCAGGCTGCTGGTGTTGTTCGTGGTGTGTTTCACTCAATCATGGCTGCTCTGGAAGTTCTTCCGTTTCCAGCTGAGCCGAACACGCGAGCTGAGACTGGAGCAGGCGGCCCGGAAGAGAGCGGCCGCTAAACAGCAGATGCAGCGCACGCTCAAACGGGATTCAGGTACATATTTAAAAAATGAATAATAATAATAAAAAATTATTGAAGTATGTTTTATGAGAAAGTAAACCATCTTAAAAGGCTCTTCCAGAAATTAAGGCCTTGAAAGGTTTTAAATCAGAACAGAAAGTCTAATAAGTTTAAATTCATTAAATGTTGCATGCACTGAAAAAACATCTTTGCCAGTACATTTATCTTGTTTTTCCAAATTCAAATTTGTAAACAGCCTTAATTCAAGATACTTGAGATGCAAAATCAAGATATGAAGTCTTCTTTTGTTTTTGTTTTTGTATTTTGAGAGGGAGAGAAATTGAACAAAATTAGCTGTGTTTATACTTCAAACAAGAGCAAACATCCGTCCATGGGAAATGAAGACTTGTTCTCCCTTTGATTTTAGTAGATTTCTCTGAGCCATTGACAGCTATTTATTTCTTTCACTTCATTTTTAAAAATGTCTTAAAAAACAAGACTCTTTATCATGGGTCATTTTTGCTTTATCTTTATTTAAGAATCTTTATACAGTATGTTTGCATTGGAAAACAACACAAAAATACTAATGAAGAACATACAGTGTGATTATTCCATAGTTAGCTATTTTTGTAAAATGAGTTAAAAGGTAATGAAGATTGGTTGGAAGTTGTATTTATAAAACTTGAAGTGTGGTTCGTTTAAATCATTGTTCTCCTTAAACATTTACTTTTAGAGAACATTGATGCATTGTGTTCTCTTTAATTTATTCCTAACATTTTCTTTAATTGGTATTTAATTGGTCTAAAATTTAGCTTCATAAAACTTGGAGAAACCCTGTGCAATTAAAATAAAAAATTAAAACCATTTTCATTGCAGCAATTTCTTTTAAGACTAAATTTGAAAGTTGTTTTTTCCCAAAAACGCTATTAACCCTGTTGGTTTCATTGGTTTTCATGCAATTTGCCAAAAAATCGGCACACTGAAAAACACATAGATTCGCATAAAAATGAAAACCTCTATTGCACCTTGTCAGAGACTTAAAATGCAATAAATTGCATCTATTTCCATTGAATTTCATTGTGTTAGGGATCAATTTGACCAACATATTTTGTATGTCAAAAATTAGCTGCACACACACATTTTTCCCCATAAAGAATGAATTGGCCTTTTATATAGCGTACTACTGTACACACAATGACTACTTGTAGTTGTGCAAATAGTCACTACAAGTACAGTATAAATAGTACCTAACTTTATTTGTACTTCGTTTAAATAGTATTTACTGCTATTTGTACTACTCCTGTCTTGGCTTTTATGAAATGGTTTCTCTCATTATTTTCAGTGCTTTCAGTCTAGTAATTGAGATACACAAAACTAACAACAAAAAACAACCTTTGACTGACTTCTTTTATTGTAAATCTCAACTAGACAACGAAACGGTCAATTTGACCCCAACACAAAAGTCCTCACCAAAGTTAATCGAGTTTGTTTTGTCAAAGCTGCATGCACATTCATGACCCTTACATTTAGTTGTTTTCCTCACACAGAGCTACAGTGAATGGCTTAGAATTGTCTACTTAAAGAAAAAAAAATCATACAGGTTTTGTAAATATGTTTTTAGGTGAACTTTCCCTGCCCTCTAGGCAGTAATATCCTTTTGTTGTGTGTGTGTGAAAGCTAAAATGTGATGCTCAAGAAGGGTCTGATGTCTTGGGTTACATGAGGTTTCCTCTCTGACGCGAGCTGTTTGTGTGTTCTGCAGTTGGTCACCATGAGAATGGACTGATTAAAGCAGAGAACGGCACATCTCCTCGTCTCAAGAAGATCAAGGCGCCGTAAACTTCAGCCCCATTCCAGCGCATGGCCTCCACACATCGAGGGCACAGGAACAGGAAAATGTTCATCTGCCTGCTGCTTCCTGTTTCCACATCAAGAGAAGTGCATGTGGCATTTCTCAGAGGAAGTGACGATGGCACCCTCAGCGGGCTCTGGTCAACGTACTAAACTTCTCTTTCCAGTTTCAGTATTCATGTAATTTCTTCTGCATATGTTTGTAAACTTCACTCAGTCTTTCTTTATTAAAGCGCTGTTTTGAGGTTGGTCTGTATCTGCATGTCTTGAGGTACAAAAGACCGTAGGCTTGACACTCAACGTATTGAGATGATTTGAATCTGAGGTGTTATTTTGAGACTTCACACATTCTGGGTTTGTAATGAACAAAAGACTTGCATGACAATCCAAAAAAAAAAAAAAAAACAGCAAAAGAAACATTGGAAAATCAAGTGTTGTAGTAGTGAAATGTCTTTGAACACACAGCTTTGTACGTTTATGCAGTTTGATATGTGATTGTATATGACAATGCTTTATAAATATTGAACATTTTTGAATAGTTAAATTGTTTTGAGTTTTCTGTCTCTGCAGAAACATTTCAACATGTTTATTTCATTATTTCATCACAAACTGATAATGGATGGGAATCTAATGAAAATACTGTATGTCCTTGTGTTTCATCATCATCAAAAAAATGTGTATGAATAAAAAGAATCCTGTTATGAACATTAAATGTTTTATATTAATTAAAACCAGCATGAATTGAAAATAACGTGTATTTAAAACTGATTTATAATTTTGCATTGGGGTCATGAGCTTAATTTCTAGTGCAAAAAAAAAAATAATCTAATTCTCTTCAATAATCCAAATAATTATCATCAATTAAATTGTCATACATGGACAACTTATTAAAAATTTAATATCCGTAAAAATGTATAATAATAAAATATTTGTGATTACTGGGTAAGGTTTTAATTCAGACAGATTTCGCTCTTGTAAAGCTGAGTCTGAATCACAAACTGGCATCACAAACTAAACACATTTGCGTGGTGCTTCTTTCACACCGCTAGATGTCAGTGTCACCACATAAAACATTTCTAGAGAACATAAGTGGATCCTATTTGTGGAAAGTGGAAGATAGATCACTTATAATAATGTACTATTTGCATACAACTGTTCATTACATTAATTTTTATCTAAGATGAGATGTGATATTAGTATCTGACCCGCCTGATGTCTTGCAGTGTTCTGGTGTCTACAGTAAGTGGTTTGAGCAAGATGTCGGGGTGAATCTGTTCATAGTGTTTCCTGCTGAAGTCCTCACAGTCACACAGCAGGAAGCGCCTCCCCATCAGCATAACCTCCTCACCAACCCTGAAGTCTTCAGGAGAGAATACTCCTTCACATCTTGTGGAGAAACTTCCAGAACACAGAGACAGATCTCTGGGTTAAAATACTGATTATACCCCTTGATTATGCTCAAATTAAATATAAATGCAGTCTATTTGGGACCAAACCTGAAGAAAGGAAAAATAAATATATATATTAATAGGAAAATAAGTAACGGAATAAATGACTTGCTACAACAAATACAATTAATCCTGAATGTATTTTTGTATTACTTTTGTATTTGTATGTATATATGCTTTTATTTTATTTAACTTTTTTTCTTTAAACAACAACAACAACAAACATCAGACAAAATGCAAAAGAAAACCACACTAAACTAAAAATAAATATTGTTCCTTTATTTCTAACTGTATTTTAAATTAATTCATTTATATATATATATATATATATATATATATATATATATATATATATATATATATATATATTTATATATATATATATATATATATATATATATATATATATATATATATATATATATATATGTATATGTATATTTATATATTTATTTATGGCTGCAAAATGAGTCAAAATAAAATTGCCATATAGCTTAGTGTCATAATCTAAACAAAGGCTGAAATGTAATTAAATAAATACAGTCTGTTGAATTTAACTTGTAACTTGTAGTGTAAAATAATATTATTTTATCAAATATTTTAAAATATACTTTTGGTCAGGTTGCGCAGCCCTATATATAAATACTTTTAAAATAAAAAATTTAGTGAAAAAAATTAAACACTACCAGTCAAAAGGTTTTGAACAGTAAGATTTTTGATGTTTTTTAAAGAATTATCTTCTGCTCACCAAGCACCAAGCAATTTGATCCAAAATTCAGCAAAAGCAGAAATATTGTGAAATATTTTTACTATTTAAAATAACTGCTTTCTACTTTATTATTGTTAAAAATGTAATTTATTCCTGTGATCAAAGCTGAATTTTCAGCATCATAACTCCACTCTTCAGTGTCACATGATCCTTCAGAAATCATTCTAATATGATGATTTGCTGCTCAAGAAACATTTCTGATTATTATTATTATTATCAATATTTAAAACAGTTGAGTAATTTTATTCAGGATTCTTTGCTGAATAGAAAGATCCAAAGATCTGCATCTATCTGAAATAAAAAGCTTTTGTAACATTATGCACTAGACCATTCAAAAACTTGGAGTCAGCATGGTGGATTATAAAAGTTAATTTAGCAATTGCTAAATTAATTTTTATAATCCACCATGCTGACTCCAAAGTTTAAAAGTGATAAGAACATTTATATTATTATTATTTTATAATGTTACAAAATATTTCTATTTCAGATAAATGCTGTTCTTCTGAACTTTCTATTCATCAAAGAAACCAGAAAAAAATAATACTCAGCTCTTTTCAACATAATAATAATAATAATAATTTTTTTAAAGAGAAGCAAATCAGAATGTTAGAAAGATTTCTGAAGGATCCTGTGACTGGAGTAATGATGCTAATGATTTTAAAATACAATCAAATGAAAAGTTATTTAAAATAGTAAAAATATTTCACAGTTTTACTGTTTTGCTGTACTCTGGATCAAGTAAATGCAGGCTTGGTGAGCAGAAGAGACTTCTTAAAAAAAAAAAAACTTTCAGAATCTAACTGTTCAAAAACCTTTGACTGGTAGTGTATATAAAAATGTATCTGTTTACCTGCATGTCATCATGTGAACATTAACCAAATCAGAGAACTGTGAATATGCTAATGTACTGTCAAATTATTGAAATACGAACTATTATTAATGATGTCTACGGGGTTTGGCTCCCCTGATTTAGTTTGTCAAAGCTTATATAAACACAAAAAGCAACAAAATTGTGTCTTATCATATTATTTTAATGTATTATCTTAATTACGAACACACCGGTTTGTAGTGCAAACAGTTTTACCGTTTACTGCACGTTGTTATTCTCCTCGTTAATGAACCGGAAGTCTCCGCCATAGGCTTACTCCCGCGTTGAAGAAAAAGGTGGATCGACATTACGGTTTATTACCCTAATCTCGATTAAAATAATTTAAAGGTTTAAGTAAATAAAATAGGTTACGTTGTTCTCTCATAGGACTGCTGCGCTTCCCCGAGGAGGTTTATTTATAGCCGTCTCCACGGAGACCACAAACACTGGCGGTTGTCATGGTGATGTAAACAATTCCTTTCACGTGTCTTGTGGATCAATTCACCAACAGGCGGCGCTACAAGTTGAGTTTATTTAATGCTCCATAACAACCAAAACAAAAGCTCCCACAGCTCCTGCTCTGTGCACGAGCTGATACTCCTATAAAGCCATGCTGAAATATTACAGGGAAATAAAACAAGTGTGAGAGGCTTACAACACAAACATCCTGCTGTTTCACATACAAACATTCACATGCATACACATGTCCAGTCACTTCTTTTGGCTTGCTTTGAAAAAAAAAATGCAAAAAACTTGAATATTATATATTAAATGATCTCTGTGTGGGAATGGGCTCTTAAAAATAAAGGCTTCAGGTACAGGTATAATATTTCTCGCAATAGTAATACTTTGTTTGGCATATATATATATATATATATATATATAGATATATATATATATATATATATATATATATATATATATATATATATATATATATATATATATATATATATAGCCAACTCAGGAACCTTATATAGTCATAAATAGTTCTTAATGAGAAGAAGCTCTTTGCTGAATCTCTTTGAAGCAGCATTGAAAACCTTTATTTTTAAGAACGGAAAGGATGTTGTTTATGATTTCTTATCATTAACATTAATTCTGAGCCCTCATTATCATGTAACAGAACCTGAAACACATTAAGCACAGTTGTAACAATCAGAAAGCGCTGCATAAGGACATTGAGTGATCAGCTGTTTTGGCAGATGCATCTTGTGTTTAAGGCACGGCACCGATGTGCATCATCATCATCCTATAAGAACCTCTTTGAGGTCACGGTTGCATCTACGCAGGAACATTTGAATCTCATTTGTCTCTCATCCCCTTAAAGAATATATGATTATACACAGAGCACTTTGATTGCATCCCTGAGCAATCAGGCAAGCTTTGCCACAGTATAAAAAATATGTCATCCAAAAAAATAGTGGTATCAAAAGCTATTTAAATATCAAAATAGAATTCATAAAGGCTGAGATGATTTTACAGCATGTCTATATATATATCTATATATATATAAAATATCCAAAAATATTTGGATGCTTAAGTCACCCTTAAAAATGCACAAATGTCATTGCATTTGATCATAAAATATCAAACCAAGTTGCATTTATTTTTAAAGAAAGCACAGCACAAGCAGACTTTCAGCAAATCATCAGAATAAATCTGTTCGGTTTAAACGTATGATAAATAATTAAATGATTTAGTGTTAAAAAATATAATAATAAAAAAGGTAACACTTTACAATTAGGTCCAATTAACAAATTAACTAAAAATGTGCAATACATTTGTTGCAGTATTCATTAACGTTTTTAAACATTTGATAAAAAATTACAGTTTATTTGTGTTTATGGAAGCTTTTTTTCAGCATGAGATAAAAAATAAAAAAAGTAATTACAACTTTTTATCTCACTAAAGTCAAAAACCCTATTCTGAGGAAAAAAGACAGATTTGAGTTTCTTTTCTCAGTTTTCACTGACAACTACAAGATATTAAATTGTGAGGAAAAAAATCTGAATTTTGAGTTTACATCTTTCAAATAACTTTTTTTTTCCAGAACCTTTTTTCAGAATTGTGAGCTAAAAAGTCACAATTATTTTTATTTTATTTTTTTAAAGATTTTATTCTGTGGTGCAAGGGAAAAATTGCAAAATGTAAAGAATTCTGAGAAAAAAAAAATTATTTGGTAAAACAGGCTTGTATACCTCATGTTTAAAATACCAACATAGAAAAAGTATTTTTTATTGTTAGTTAATGTTAACTAATGAAGTTAACAAATGGAACCTCATTGTAAAGTGTTACCAAAAAATTCAATGTGGCATTGTGGAGGAAATTAAAGGTCATGAAGCAAAACTGATGCAGAAAAGTGAAGCTCCAGCATCATTTTCTTGCAGTCGCAGCTTGGTTTGTTATATGTGTTCCTAATGCAATGACATTCAGATATTTATCAGTGTCCAAATACATTTCAGTCCCACTGTACTGTATGTGTATTTGTCAGATCAAACTGGAAGGCACTTCATTTGCTCAGGTCTCTCTCTACAGAAGGCGGTCCTCACTGTTTGACAGGCGGAGTGAAGGACCAATCACAGTGCTTAGAGCTTATCACGCCTCTCAGAGCTGCCTATAGACTCCTTTCAGCTGAACCACATCTCCCATGAGCCTTAGCTTCAGCCGCACGCTGCAGAAAATGTCCAACTTCAAGACATCAGGTAAGAATATTCCCAAATCAGACTTGTCAGCATTTGACCTTTCACCTCATGGATAAACCGCGCCTCAATGAAGAGCTTATTTCCACTGCAAATATGCCATTTAATGCCACACTAGGCGATGACTCCAGTAGCTTCCCGTCTGGATTTGTCCGATCGGAGGCGGCGCTCTAGTAGTAGCGATTCAGGCTGTGGGTTCCTGGGACGTCAGGCTGTCCGTTCATCCAGATTTCCCGTATGATCCGCTCTCTCTCCTCCAGTCGCTGCGCTCGCTCCAGCTCCTCCGCTGACGTGAAGACGTTTGTGTTGAGCGTGCGCTCGAAGCGCCGGTGCCGTCGGGCCGAGAGGTCCGAGCTCAAGTCCCAGTCTGAATCTGAGTCGCTGGTGTCGCTGTCGGAGTCCGCGGGTCTCGGGCGCTTCTTAGCGACGCCGTGGCGAGGTTTACAGTCCGTACGACAGGAAATCTGAACCACCAGCGCGAAGAGCGTGAGGAACAGACCGGCACAGATGCCACACATGAAATACAGCGCACAGCGCTCCGGGTGCTCTGGGAGGATGGAGACACAAAACAGACAACATCAAATGTGACCCATTTACTTTCTTCAAATTTATGTTATGTTCCGGGTCAGTTTGAGCTGAATGCATTTTTGTGAAATACTGGTTAACAGATGATCTTTTCCTTGAGTATTTCTCATTCAGGGTCATGAACTTGCCTGCTAAGTTGTGGAATCTGCAGTATGTATGTCATTTTAGTATGATGGGGATGTTAGCGGGTAAATTCGACCTGTAAATTTCATGGTTAAAATGGGTGCACAGACTCAAAATAATTTTTTTAAATATATTTTATGATAGTTTTTTAGATATTTACATTTACATTATGCATTTGGTAGAAGAAATGCATTTATACATCAGTTTATGCAGTGACTTTTTTTCACAGAATTGTGGGATATAAACTCTCTAAAATACACTCTTAAAAATTAAGGTTCTTAAAAGGTTCTTCACAGCGATGCCATAGAATAACCATTTTTGGTTCCACAAAGAACCATTCAGTCAAAGGTTTTTAAAGAAGCATCTCTTTCTTACCTTTTTAGAATCTGAAGAACCTTTTTTTGCCACAAAGAACCTCATGTGAAACGTAAAAGTTCTTCAGATGTTAAAGGTTCTTTATGGAACTATTTAGACAAACACGTTCTTCTATGGCATTGTGAAACTCTAATTTTTAAGAGTGTAGTGGGATTTTTGATAAATTGTACTGACTCCACTTAAGGCCAATTTGACATTAGGCAACTGAAGCTAGTTCAGGCACTGTTTTAGCAAACCATTTTTTGTATAAACCGCCCACTTTTTATGATTAAATTAATTCCTGATGGATAAAGTCCAACCATAGATTTCCTATTCAATATCTTGCTAAACATAATGAGAAAAATAAGCCAACATCATTCAAAAATACACTACCGTTCAAAAGTTTGGAGTCAGTAGTAAAATCTTTTTTGTTCTTGTTTTCAGCAAGGATGCATTCAATTGATCAGCAGGGCCAGAAAAGACATTTATAATGTTACAAAAGATTTTTGCTGTTCTTTTGAACTTTTTATTCATCAAAGAATCCTGAAAAAATAAAACGTATCACTGTTTCCACAAAAATATTCAGTGGCACAACTGTTTTCAGCATTGATAATAATGAGAAATGTTTCTTGAGTAGAAAATCATTAGAATGATTTCTGAAGGATCTGTGACACTGAAGACACTGAAGATTCAGCTTTGATCACAGGAATAAATTACATTTTACAATATATTCAAAAACAGCAATTTTAATTTGTAGTAATTTTTCACAATATTAGAGTTTTCACTGTATTTTTGATCAAATAAATGCAGCCTTGGTGAGCAGAAGAGACTCCTTCAAAATGCATTACACATAAATCTTTCCAACCCCAAACTTCTGGACAGTAATCCACGTCACAGACTCAAAGTCAAATCTGAGTAGCTGTGGGTTGCAGATGTTGTGGTGTTACCTGTGATGTAGATGTAGGCCGCCAGCATGCTGCTGATGAGGGCCATGGCTGGTCTGATTACGGTGGAGATGGTTGGGTTCGGATCGCTTTCTCCAGACTGATCCGTCTCTTCTGAATACGGACCAGAACTCCGTCCTCGCGTCGACCTCCCTGCGATCAAATGAAAATCGTCAAGCCCTCATTTGAACCAACCTTCATCATGAGATCTTTATAAAACAGAAGGTTTTTTATTTTGCCCCAAGCTTCCATGTCTGGCAATAAACAGAATAATAAGTTGGATTTACATCAATAATTCATCAACAGGACCTCATTGTGTGTGTGTGTGTGTGTGTGTGTGTGTGTGTGTGTGGGTGTGTGAATAGTGTGTGTGTGTGTGTGTGTGCGTGTGTTTGTGTGTTTGTGTGTGTGTGTGTGTGTGTGTGTGTGTGTGTTGTGTGTTTGTGTGTGAGTGTGTGTGTGTGTGTGTGTGTGTGTGTGTGTGTGTGTGTGTGTGTGGTGTCAAAGGAAAAGTTCACTCAAAAAGGTAAATGCTGTCATCATGTTTTGGCATGATCAATATCATTTTTTCTACTTTAAAACAAAAGTATACAATATACAATAACTGTGAATGGTATGGAGCTGTCTAACTCCAAAAAGAATAAAAATGCTTGTAATTCATTTACTACACTTTTATATATCTTTAAGTATCATCAAATATCATTGCTTCTTGTGACCAGTCTCATTGACATCGTACCATATTTTTAGTGTATATGCATCCATTATATGATTTCATCTGGCAGGCTACTATTATGGTCTGTTTCCCACAATTTTTGAAGCTTGAAGACTGCAGATAATTTTAGCTGAAAGTATTCTGGTAACATGTTCCAGGATACTGTTTCAGTATATCTGCCATGTCCCGATTCTTACATAAGCCCTATTCAGACGGTAATTGTTTCTCAGGGGGATGAAAGTGATTTTCACCATTTACAGGGGGTAGTCTGTGATTTATTTGCCGTCCGAATCCAGGATGTCTGTGTTTTTCTCTCACCACCCCCGTAAAATTCCCCGGCTGAATTACCTACTGTTTTTTGACAAACACCAAGGTCGTGTGGTAATTTAACTGCCGTCCGATTCCACATCTCTGAGTTTACGAGAAGAAATCAATAAAAAATTCAGTGCTTAAACCCTTTTTGATCACTCCTGAACACCGTAAAGTACGTTAACTGTTGTACTTCGGTGTAATTTGCATACAAAGTATTTAAAAGAACAATACTTCATAACTGCTCCACCACAGCGACTGGGAGCAGAAATAGGAAGAAAAGCACATAAACATGCTAAATGGGCCTTTATTGTGGCAGCAGTAGGTATACAATACAGTTTTAAATGTGTATTATAAACAGATAAATACATAACTATATCGTGTAATATATAATATATAACTATAGCACGTCTATTTTCCTATTGTTTAACAGGAGATTTAAATAATCAAAAAATAATAAATAGGATTAGATTATATATAAGATGTGCTTGGAATAATAAGAATACATTTTACATAAGTATTTTAAAATACATTTTACACAGTAAAAAGAATTAATTTGTAAATAAAATTAATTTAGACGTAGCCTCTGTACTTTAACTTAAGTACAATTTCTCATTAGGTTTTACATCACTGTGAATATGAATATAGAAGCCTGTTTCTGCCATGGATTAATGTTGAATTGAGAGATATAAACACAATTCAAAGAGAAAAAAATCCTGTATAGAAAAAAAGGAGTTCTAAGCTCAAATCTCGCAATTGACTTTTTTTCAACTACAAAATAAAAAATTCAAAAGGTAATTGCAACTTTTTTTTCTCACATTTGGGAATTTCAATTTTGCAATTCGGACTGTTCTTCTCAGAATTATGACTAAAGGATTCTTTTTTCTCAGAATTATGAGGGAAAAAAAACTGAATTGTAAAAAAATAAGTCATTATAACCTATATATTCTTTATTCCATAGACGGAAACCGGCTTCCATATGAATGGCACTGCATGGAAGGTTCATTAAAATTCATGTATTAATTTAATGTATTTTCATGTATTAATTTTATTCCACACAAAGTAGAAAAAATTAACTAAATTATTATGTGTGTGTGAGAACTATTAATATATTAATAGACACTTTGGCTTAATATATGTTCAGAAAAGAAACAAGGGTCATCTAAACAGAGCTCACATAAAAACCTTCTTAAACATATCTGTTTGTGCTGTCTCTGCTCGCAGGAAATTCTGGGTGTTTTTCTGTCAGATTCTGTTATAAAGTCAAAACACAGCTGTAGCTGCAGCAGCTATCAGAGAGTGTGAGTGATTTCAGATTCATGACTTCAGATCAGTGTTTCTCATCATTGCCCTGATAAAAGCAATTATTTGGATGGGGAAATGGTCAGACTTTCTGCTGAGGTCGTGTTTGGGTCCTCAGTTTCGTACCTGGCGCAGAGTCCGAGGTCAGAGACGGGGTCCCGTCAGGAGGAGGGCTGTCTCCCACCACGTTGGGGTCATGAGGCACAGATGGGGGAGAGGGGAATGATGGATGCCTGGAAACCGACTCCTGCACCAGTTTCTTTGGGACTAAAAGAGACACATAATTCAGTAATTCACCAAAAATTATACTTCTACTTGAATTACCTTTCTACTCCCTCACACACGCTCTCAATGCATTAGAGATGATCACGAATCGTCCAACACACACAGAAAACAAGACAGTCTTTGTGCTCTATACAGTGAAACAAAAGGAAAACATAGTGGCAATGATCAGGATCCAAGCAGACTGGAAGAAAGGAGAAAATGACCACAAATTGCCAGATTTGAAAAATAAGATCCCTTAGATACTGTGGAGACTACTGAATGTAAACTTCCCTGAATCACAGTTGTGTAGTTTTAAGGCTTTGTTTAAGTTACTGTGATTTTATCATTGGTATTTGATTATATTTGGCACATGTCCTCAGAGTGAGTTTTGTGATGTGTTACTTTCATAAGACAATAATCAATTAGTCATTATGACCGTGTCAGATGTACTGCCAAGCCTGACAAAGAAAACATATTTGCTATCTTCTTGTTAGGAGTGAATCTACAAACAGGACAATTTTAGTGCATATTGCCCTAGGAGTAATAAAAATATCCCTCCTAATAATGAATAAATCATAAAAGAAATAATAAAAGCAGTAAAATAAAATAAAATAAAAATATAAAACAATATAATACGCTTCAGTAAACGCTCACCATGCATATTATAGATAGATTCTATATTATATATGTCACCTGCATTATAACATATTATTATAGAATATAGATAAATACCTAACTTAAAATAAATTGAAAGATATTCATTATTTTGCTGCTTACACCCTTAAATGGACTGCTAATAGCCCTGCAAGAGGTTTGCTCTCTCTCTCTCTCTCTCTCTCTCTCTCTCTCTCTCTCTCTCTCTCTCTCTCACTCACACACACACACACACACATACATAGTTTCAGTAACACACAGCATTTGTTTTAAACTCTCTCTGAATAAACATGGCACCAAATTTAGCAAAACAGATTTCAGTTAAACTCCAGAGAGTCTGGAAACAGCCTGAGGACACACACACACACACATACATTACACACACATCTACTCATGAAAGCTGAAACATTCACCAGTGCCAGTTACTGACGACTGGGTTACACACACACACACACACACACACACACACACACACACACACACACACACACACACACACACACACACACACACACCTCTGAGGGAGGTCAAGTTAAAGACTGACACAATCACTGTGTGTGTGATTGTAAAGCCCCTGGAGCAATTACAGCCCACTGATTGAGGCTAATTGGAGGCACATGTGAGCTTATGTATATTTATATGTATAAGTATATGTGTGTGCCTGTGTGTCTATTTTTATATATGTGTATGTTCATTTTCAACCATTCATTTTCAATTTTGTACAAAATCCTCAAAAACTGAAAGAGAATTTAAAAAAAAGAGAACAACCCATTTAAAGGAAAATGAATCGCAAATCCTGAAATATGAGTCAAGAGTTTCAGAAGAAAATGTGCTTAGATTTGCCAAGATATTAAAGTCTACGATCAAAGTTACAGATCTCAGCAGGATCTCGTTTCTCATCAATTTCTCTCAAGATCAAATATAGTTAAGCATTCATTTTATAGCTCTGTGTCAACTATTGACTCATTTGTGTGTATTTTTATTTTAGACAAATGTGAGGCAACGTTGATGCCTAACTGAGATCTCTGGGGGCTGTTAACACAGAACACATTATTTTCCATTCCAATGCACTACTTTTCAATTGTTATTCCATGAAAACATGCTAGATGTGTATGACTGTTGCAGTGTCTCACACATGAGTGCCACGTTTTTTAAGATGCTGTGTCCCGTTAAAAGAATTGAAACTTTTACATGCAGCGCCACTCATCAGTGTCATTTCCAAAACAGCGGACCAATCAGAAGACTCCAGAGGTGGGGCAAGCGTTGCAGCTTTTATTTACAGTAGCAAGTTGGCATGGCAACTATTTTATTTGACGGCAAATGTGTGTGGTGGATGCATTCTGCCATGTGTTGTGCTTTTTTAAAAACCATTCCTGAGCGCTGTGTCTCACATTTTTAGACACAAAGACACATACTATGTGAACAGCCCCTATAAAAAGTCTTGTGAGCTTTGAAAGAGCAACAGCTGATCTATCAGAGCTAACAAAATCTGTTTGAGCATCTTAGCCAGCACAGCACAGCAACCAGTGGTGTGAGTTTGGAGGCAGGGCTTTCTGTTTTTACAACCAATGGAAGACAAGTGAGTGTTAAGGAAACCTGTCTGAAAACAGTCACTATTTTTGCAATTCTGTTCAGAGACAATAGCTGCACAGAAAAGACACAAAGTGTTTAAACACAAAGAACAGAGAACTGCACAAAAATCAACATGGAAATATTCCTGTCATCAGAGTCAAACTAAACCATTCCAGACCTCAAAACATGTGTGTGTGTGTGTGTTTTCTCTGGTGTAGTATAGCTCTATTATGTCCCGTATGCTGATCTGTGCAGGAAACAGACACACTTAATTCACTGAAGTGTGGCATTCTGGGACAGCTGGAGTCCTTGCTGCTCAAATAAAGACCTACTAATATCTACAGCAATCTGTCTGTGTGTGTGATTCTAATTCAAGTCATCAATGAACAGAACACCAGCCAAACCACACACACACACACACACACACACACACACACACATCCTTTAAACCACAGAAAGTGCTTATCAGATTCAATATCAGTGTGCAAACAAAGTACAAATAATAAAAGTTAATGGAGGTGTGTGTGTGTGTGTGTGTGTGTGTGTGTGTGTGTGTGTGTGTGTGTGTAAATGTGTCTCTCTCAGTGGTTTTTCCTTGTTACACCTGAAACATTGTGGCAACTGCACAACAACGTGTAGGCAACCATCCAAGACAAACCTAGTAACATAATGGTGAGTTTTGCACTTGCAAACACTACTTGTACAAAATTTAATGTAAAATGTAAAAATGTAGTTTGAATGTGAGTGAGTGAGGAAGCACATGCTTTTACACACACACACACACACACACACACACACACACATCTGCTGACCTTTAGAACCATAATGGCATTTCCACGACAGGCGCTGATGAGAGAATGCTGGTCTCATGTCCCACTAAAAGACACAGCCAGCCACCCTTAATGGCCAGTGTGTGTGTGTGTGTTTAGAGAAACACAGTTTGCTTCACTCTTTCATTAGAGCAGCTGTAGGAGGGCTCTCAGGCAGTGTTGTGCTGGTTGTTGTGTAATGGTGTTTAGTCTCAGTCAGCGCTGTGATGTTTATTGTCTTGTACACTATCAAACTCCCTGTGCAGAACAGACACATTCCTGATCCGCTCCTCAAAGCTGAAGCATTTCTGAAGTCGGTTTTGCACAAATACAATAATAGGCTTGCCAACTTTTCCATATTTTCATGACGTTTAGTTTACCAGTAATAATCAGTCCTACACAAAGTTTGCCTAAAACAAACGTGGTGAAAAGGCTTTCTTAAGGAGTTTGATTAATTTCAGTTAAAAAGAAAGGCTTTAAGTTAAAAAGACATTAAAATGGCAATATTACAATATTTATTTTCATACTAACCATCATAATTTATATAGATAGATAGATCCTAATGCACAGTGATGTCAAGTGAACTTCTACAGAAATTTACTCAGTGTTTATGGAGCAGGCAAAACTTTTGCGTGGCGTGTGCCATGTGTGTAGATATAAAGAAGAAAAGAGAGACAGCTGTTATCATTACAGAGCTAATATTAGACCCTCACATGAACACTCTCGCCTCTTTCTCTGTCTCTCAGATGCAATGGAAAGACAGAGAGAGTCTAAGATAAAAAGTCAAGATGAAAGTCATTGTGTAGTGTAATTGACTGCTGTCAGTGTTTGTTGCATATGTAAATGTGTCTTCCTACAGGTAATGAACTCAATGCAAAAGTCATTATTTAACATCAACGCATTTGAGAGAAACCCATTTCCAATGATGCCTCACTGGAAAAGGTAAAAACATACAGCAGGTTTTATGAGCCTTTAAAATAATCCGGCACTAACGCGACACATTCAGACTCACGTTTCACTGTACCGACCCACAGCTTTACCCTCACTCCGTCTGCCAGGAATGCATTCTGGGATTTCCTGAATCTATCCTGATCCCTGTCACAGAAATGCTTCTCTACTGTATGAAACAGACGTGGAAAACCCTGTTTGAGAGCATGCATGTAAATCTGACTGAACACAAACCACAGACTCCAGTCACGCAAACTAAAGCCACTGAGGATTCAACACATGATTAAGATGTAAATGTTGCAACACTGAAGACAAAGGTCTACGAAGACATGCGCCAATCTCATCCCTAAAGTAACTGCACTTTTAGGGTTCTTAACATTAGATAAAAACTGTCCTGGAAACTGTGGCCTTTATCAGTATATTTGTGCTATTTTTCATGCTGTTAATGTACAAAATCATTACATTTCTCATACTGTGTATTATGCTATTTTCATGACTTTTATGTACAAAATGGAAATGGAACACATCCCAAATTTCATGCTATTTTTCATGACTGTTATGTATTAAATCATCACATACTGTATATCATATTTCAAGCTATTTTTCCTGACTTTTACATATAAATTGACATCTCATATTTAATGCTATTATTTATTATGTCTTTTACATATAAAATCTTCACATATCTCAAATGTCATATTTTTCAGAGAGAAGTTTGAGATGTGACGTGATGTTGAGGGAAAAAAAATCACTTATACTACATTTTATACTAATGATTTTATATTTGTTATATTATTAACATTTATTATTATTTATAATAATTTAATAAATAATTTTCATTATATTTATAATTGTGTACATTTGAAAAATAATTTTATAATTGTTATAATAATGACTTCATTTATATTTTATAAGAATTTCTATAATATTTTATTTTGTGTATTCCCACTGAAGCTGTAATTTTGTCAAAAATGTGTTAAAATAATTCATTGTGTGGATTTATGATTCATAAAATGCTAGTTGTGAAATTAACTTTAGCTAGAGTTGCCATTTTATTCAAAAAAATGCTTAAAATGTAATTTCCACCACAAAATGGTATAAACACAATACATCATTTTGAGATGTGGTGGAAATGACATTTGATGGATCAAGAGAAAAATGGCAGGAATTCTCCTGTGACGCACATATAAACACTGCTGGACATGGTTAGTACAAAAATTCAATAAACCAGGCGTAAAAGTGTCCTTTAAAGGAGTTTCTAAAAGTGCACTGCAGGGCCGAATGTGCCCAGAAACACACACACACACACACACACACACACACACACACACACACACATTCATAAATGACAGAACAGTTAAACATCCAAAGAATGTTTTTCTGCACACCATGTAGAAATAGAGCGAGAGAGAAAGAGAAAGTAAGAGAGAGAGAGCGAGAGAGAGAGAGAGAGAGAGAGAGATGGATAGTATTTTCACCTGGACTGAACTCAAAGCCTGGCACGCACGCACGCGTGCACACACACAACGTTGACTCTGTGTTTATGCTGACACAGCGGACAGACCCACACTTACCCAAACACACAGGCCTGTCCCACACACACAGAGCCAGAGAACAGCATGTGAAGATCACGGCAGGACAGCAGATCTACATACGCACAAACTAGTCACACATTAACTGCAGCAAATCACTCAAGATTCTGGACAAAAGCCTGAACCAATCACGCCAGAAAACCGTTCAGCCTCAAATGGCCTCAAATGATGCATACTACACACTCACAGAATTTTTTTTTATAATTAAACCAAAAATCACAAGAGCTCTCCAAACCAGTGAGTGTCATACTGATTGGCTGGTTTTACATCTTAGTTTCAGTAATATGCTATTACATTTTTTGTTCATATTTTGAATTTGTTAAAATTTTGTTTTATTATTTTTATTAGTTTTTTTTTCTTTCAGTTTTAATGTTAATTGTTGTACTTCAGCTTAAACAATTACATTTAGTAATACAGCTAACTGATACAAAATCTGTTTATTTTTATATTTATATTTAATACTTTAAATCACAGCTATTACAAATGTTGTGTTGACAAATATAACTGAATGAGAAATGTTTCCTTGCTAATGAACTGAAAAAATAATATTTCTTATAGAGAATATATATAAGAAATATATCAGTGAAAATGTATTAAAAAAAATTAATAACAGAAATTAGAAACTAATTTTAGTTTCTAATCCTGGATGTGTGGATCCTGGGAGTCAAAAGTCATTGAGTTAAACTAGTTCAAGGCTAAAACAGCAGTGTTCAGAGGAAATTCCTCCAGGAAGTTTTAAACCGTTGTCTTCCGTTCTACAAATAAAATGCTTGAATCTGCAATAAGACACATACAATGTAAAATGAGTATGAGTAAGTTAAGTCATTTATTTATATAGCGCTTTATATGATTGATTGTTTCAAAGCAGCTTTGTTAATGTTAAACATCAATTATGAAACAAAGACAATTTCAGCTGTAAAGAAGACAATAGTGTCATTACTCAGCTCAACTCAGTGTTGATTCAATTCAGTTCAATATTAGCGTCAAAGATGTATCATTAACCAGCATAATTCAGGTTCAGTTTTGCTCTCATCTGAAAGTATCAGGACCGTTAAATCAGTAATATTTAACCCTTTAAACCAAATATTCCAAATATGAGCAGAGAAACTTGACCTGATCTGTCTATCATCTATTTCACTGACTGACTGATTGTTTGGTTGGGCCATTTTTACACTACAACTGGCTTCAGTGGTTCAAAAATAACCTGGCTCCAACAAGTCTAAACTGGTTCGGTCTGGTTTATGAATGTACAGTACCTGCCTGCAGAACAGAAGACTAGTTTACTCCTGAAGTAAATATAACACACACACACATTATCAAGTGATCCTCTGCTTGTGTGTCTTGACTGTATCACAGACGCTTGTAAAATTAAATACAAATGAAACACGTGTGAGCTGAAGGTTATAAAAGCGGATTGATCTCGTAACACGGTTCATATCTGTAAGGGAAGCACAAACTCAAAGCGTCTGTTTACAGTGAGCAGTTTTAATCCCGCTGCGCTCACATTTCGCATGATTAAAAAATAAAGCTGCAAATTCAATCCCTCTGTTTGGTGAAAACCAGTGCCAAACTCTCGCTCTGTCCCGACAAATTAGTGTTAACAGGCACAAGTCTGGCCGATAAATCCACATATGCTGAAATTATTCTCTCTGTGTCTCTAAACAGGCCTTAAAGGCTCCTGAACGCACACACAAACATGCTGTGGATATTAATGGATTCGAGGGCCATTTAAAGCTCAGTGGCACAAAGAGAAACTGAGAACAACTGTTATAGATGATCATAATACAATTCTACAACAACACACAAATACAGACAAACAGTCAGTATAAGAAGATGGACTTAAGTTTTAGGTAACACTTTATTTTAAGGTGTCCTAGTTACACTTGTTACATGTACTTAATATTATAATAACAATTAATTATAATAACATGCAGGTAATCCTAAAACGAAACCTAATCCTAACCCTAACCATAAAGTAAGTACATGTAGTTAATTAATATTACTCATCAAAGTTATATTTTTTTAGCATCATTATGTCTTCAGTGTCGCATGATCCTTCACAAATCATTTCAGTCAAAAAAACAATTAAAACCCTAAAAAGAAGCAGGATGTACATAACTGTATTTATCTCATCACATAACATACAGTTAGTCAAATACAGCAAATGGTTCTTCCTCATAAGAACTCACTGTAAACGCTGTAAATGCACATTTGTTTCCTGGTGGACTGAGATAAACCTGTGCACATGATTCCTGGAAAAGGTCTAAACACAGGCAATCAGAGCTTGGCATTTTGAGAAACTGTAGCCCTTCAGGAGGTCGTTGAACAGCTACGATGGAGTGAAAGCAACAGACCTAAAATAAAACATCTGCTACAACTGCTCAATCTGTCATTCCTTCAGGACACAAAGAGTTAACAGAGCCCGAGGTGTAGAGAGAGAGAGAGAGAGAGAGAGAGAGAGAGAGAGAGAGAGAGAGAGAGAGAGAGAGATGAGGGCATGTTTAAAAGGGGGAAAAACGTGAAGAAAATCAAAAGAAAACAGAAGATCACAAGGAACACAAACACACACACACACAAACACATTGTTTTTTATGGTTTGCAGGGACTCTCCCTAGGTGTAATGGTTTTTATAGTTGCACAAACTGTATTTTCTATTACACTACACCAACCCTAAACATAAACCTACCCCTCACAGGAAACTTTGTGCATTTTTTGATTTTCAAAAAACCTCATTCTATATGATTTATAAGTCTTCTGAATTACAGGAACATTGAAAGTGCCCTCATAAATCACCTTCACATTGTAATACTTACAGTACGTCATACTCATGTTATCATTCACATTTGTGTCCTCATAAACCACACACACACACACACACACAGAATGACTCTTGAAATTGCACAGTGCATGCCAAATGTGTGTGTAGTAAATCTTTAGCTAATCACCTTCTTACTTCATGTATTTTTAACCTGCATGTCAATATTTCCCTGATGATGATTTGTGTGTTTTATATTCCTGATTATTCAAGATATTCAAAATTGCTCCTGGAAGTAAGCTAAATATGACTTATCCTTCTTTAGGCACTTCCTCAAAAGTTTGGAAACATTATTTTGAAAGAAATCTCTTTTGTTCACTAACATTTTTTTGGTTCCTTAGATGAATAGAAAGTTTGTAATTATTTCAAATATATACCTAAAATACATTATAATAATATTATCAACAAAAAAAAATAATACAAAATAAAAAAATTAACAAATTAATAAAAAAAAATAATTTTATAATATATATATATTAGTGTAAGGGTTTGGCTTAGTCATATAACTAGCTTTATACAAAAAATAAAAGTCAAATAAATGTGCATCAAAGTAATGTTTACTAAAGACAAGTAAACTTGTGCGTGTGTCACTGCTATAATGTTTGAACATGTTGCTATGCGGTTGCTAGGTGGCTGTTTACATAAAAGAGTACACAATCATCTCTCACGTCTGTAGTAAGACTAGTACAGGCACCAAAATACAATGGCTTACTTTACAAGGTTTGTTCAAATCACCAACTTCTATAAATAATAGAACTAGTGATGCGTTAGTGAACACGTGAACATTCCAATCCTCTTAAACAGTCACTTTATAAAGACAAATCCTTCACAAATACACACTGTATAAAAATCAGAAGCTCACTTACAAACACATGATGGTAATCAGACTGCTTTCTCTTTCTGTCTGTCCTTCGGTCAGCGTCTACCTGTGCTCACGTGTGTTCAGAGCCGCACACAGACGCTCGAGCCGTGAAGCAAACACACGGCCAAAAAGAGTCTCATGTGACCTCCTGCCTTTCTTTCTCCAGCTCGTGTCTCCTGATTCACGGCTTTCTCTCCGGCGAGAGAGCAGCACTGAGCACCTCCGTGAACATGGACACACACATACACACACAGACGGTCGAGAGGGGCTGGAGTTGCACTGGAGGGGGCGTGTATGTTTGAGTCAGTGTGTGTGAGACAAAGCCAGACAAAAAGAAACAGGAAGTGACATTAGAGATTCATTCAGTGGAGATTGTGGCTTTGGATCTTTGATCTCTCTCCCTCTCTCTCTTTCTCTCTCACTCGCGCTGACTTTACTTTGACTTTAATCCAAAAAGGAAAAACACAGCCAATTAAAGGGTCACGATTAAAGGGACAGTTCACCTAAAAATGAAAAGTCTGTTATCATTAATTCACCCTCATGTCGTTTCAAATCTGTATGACTTTCTTTGCATGCAGAGAACACAAAAGAAAGTCTGAAGAACTCTTTTCCATGCAGTTACAATATATGGTGACAGAAGTGTTTACGGTGTAAAAAGCACTATAAAACGAGAGCAAAAGTGGTCCATTCAATTTGTACACTATATTTCAAGTCATCTGCAGTCGTATGATAGTTTTGAGCAAGAAACAGACCAATATTTAGTTTCTGAACATCAGTTCTAGCTCTTTTTAAAAACTTAATGAGAGAACAGTGTTGTTATTGATAACTAAAAATAAATCCATAAAAAAAGCATGAAAATGTTTTCTTTAATTGAAATATAGCTGAAATGAAATAAAATATAAATATTTGATGCAAAATAATATGTAAACAAAAATGGGAACTGTTGACTTGGCAACTAAATCAAATACAATTAATAATAAGATAATAAAATTATTAAACCTGAAAAAAAAAATGTTAAAAGCTTAATATAAATAAATAAATAAATAAAAATGGTAAGAGCACAAAATAAAATTACTGAGACTTAATCTAACATTAAAATGAGAAGTGAAAATATAAAAATAAAAGCTGATTCAAATTATTAGATACTATAATAGCACAGAAATAATACTAAAATAACACTTACAAAATGTACAAACTTACAAAAAGTACATGAAAATGAGAAATGTTGGCTTGGCAATTATCTGGAATAAAATAAGTTAAAGTTTAAGTACTAAAATCATCAAAAATTAAATAGAAATAAATTAAAGCTATATAGAAATATGAAGAAAAAAACTAATAAAATGACAAAAGCACATTACAAAATTGTTAAAACTTAAATTAAAATAAAAACAAAAACAAACCCATTCAAAATTTCAAATAATATAATAGTAAATGTGAGAGAAGCATTTGTGAACAAATTCTTTTGAGTGATGATTCAGTTGATTTGGTTCACAAGTGAGTTGAATGGACTTAACGATGCTTTAACGAATCAGACTGAATCATTCGATGAGTTCATCTGACTGAATGATCAGCAGCTCACGGAAGGGGAGGATTGTATGAATAACAACTTAAACTTCAGTTTGTTCACTATAAGAAGACATTGCACATCTTCAGAAGACCTGAAATACTCATATGGACAACTTTTGTGACCATATTTGCAAAAGCGACCAATGGATTCTCCAGACTTTCTTCATCTCATCTTCTTCATGATGGACCAGCTTTAAAGCAGTAAAGTGTGTGTAAAAAGCTTCTAAATGACATCATGAACAGTTCAGCCCCAAGAAAAACAATCAGGAGGCCAAAAACGGCCACATGAGAGCCGATCAGCACGCAAACATTCACACAATCCTCCTGTGTGGCGTTTGACACGCTCAGTGCTGGACCGAAGCCTGCAGGCTTCCTATTGGCTCATCCACAGCTATGCAGATGATCTCTGACCTCAACCGCACCCTCACTGACCCACTGGACGACCGGCACTTCACATGTGCTGCCCTCACACTGCCGATATCCCAGCATGCCATGCTCTCTCTCAGTGAATAAATCACTGTAGCTCTTCCAAGTATCTTGTAACTTCCAAACTACCAACACAGAGAGTGAGGACTGAACTGAGCATGTGCAAACAGAGCTGGCATCGTAAAGGATCGTAAAGCCAATCAAATGAACTGCCTTTTAAGGGCAATGGTATGCTGCAATAGACCAAAACACCTCGGCTCGCTCTCTCAGGTCACATGATCCGACCCATTTCTGTTCATTTCTCCTGAGCTGAACGCTGTCAGTGGTTTTGAAGACATTAGTCATGCTCATTAAACTCAAATTCTCTGTCAGTCACACTGATGGAGCCTCGAATATGAACCTCATAACCTCAAATCCATCCACATTTCATCACAATCATCACATTTCTTGGTTTTCATTTAGCTTTCAGTTAGCTTAACGCAGTACACGTAGCAAGAAAGCAAAGAAAACAGAACAGAAAAAGAAAAGAGCAAGCTAGTAAATAAATCCTAAATATATAAGTGAATAAATGCATAAATAATATTTATAAGTGATTTATAAATAATATTTTTATTATAAATAATATCTATAAATGATAAAATACATTTTTAAAAGTAGAGGAAAAAATGCATGCATTAATTACTTAATTAATCATAATATATAAAATATATAAATGAATAAATAAATGCAAATATTTATATACATAATATATACATTTTTTATAATAATTTATAAATATTATTAATTTACTAGAAATTAAACAGTAAACAGGTCAAAAACTTATTCTTAATACAACTCTTTCTTTAATAAAAAATAAAGAATTCTATATTATTTAAATTAATATTTATATTTATTTTATAATATGTATTTATTCTATTGACATTTATTTATTTATATATACATAAGTAAATGCATACAATAAACAATTTTAATATGTAAAACAAATTTTAATAAATTAATGTATATTTATCTTATAATATAATAATTCATACAAATTTCTAACAAAATTTTTTAATAATCAATAAATAAAATGTATAATAAAAGCTTTGTGTTTTGTAATGATTTAATGGCTAAAATGACAGAAATACACTAAAAATTGTTTATTCATATATTAATTATTATAAAGAAATATAATGAATAAATATTTTAAAAATAAATAATTTTTTTATTTTTATTTAGCTTGGACTCCTCGAGGGAGGCTTGGTGTTTCATCAGATTTCTGGGACAGTACAAGGAAAGTTTCTGTCGGGCCTGACTGACATTAAATCATCTAGAAAACCTGCATTCAATCTTACAAAAAACAAACCACATTCATCTGATTTGAAGCACAAAAACACGCAAACTCAGACGCACAGGAAGCCGAGAAACTTGTTTTTATCTCACTGCAGCATCCTAACCACCGAAAAACTAGATTCTATGATTAGATGTTCGATCACTCTCACGTGAACATGTGAGTCTGAAATCACAGCCCAGCTGATATCTGCTCTTAAACCAACACACCGCACTCTGTCTGTTTTCACAACCAAACCACACGCTTCCCAAACACGATAACCATGATTGCAGTAATAACAATTTACAGAAACACGACTCTTTATAGTCTGCGACATGTATTTGGACAGACAGATGAATGGTTCAGATGTCTGCTCTGGAACCTGAAACCACACAGTATGACTGCAATGATCATACTTACACACTTAGTGAGGGTTAGTGATCTATGATTTAATACAGAGTTTTGAACTGGTTTCTAATAATTAACGCACACACAAGAGAAATCATGGATAGTGCAGCTGTAAAGTGATCACTGCCCTCTAGTGTTCAGACACAATGTCTCACAGCTCTGTAGAGTTATTCACGTGCTTTTCTGTAATTACATAAACTCATATTCAAGAAACACATAAAAAAAAAACTGATAAAAATATAGCATATAGAAAACAACTTAAAAAAAATATAAAAAAAAAACAATAAAATGCAACATTTAGCTGCATTTTAATATTTTTCCCTCTTACATTTTAATGCATTGAAATTCAAATTGTGACATGACTGAAGTTTTCATTATTTAGTGCAAAATATTAAAGGCTGTCAGATATTTCTCATTTGGGAGAAATTTGACAGAAAACATAATAATCTCTTTCTTAATATTAATAATCTCTTTCTAAATATTAATGACAATATGACACCAAATCATTGAAAATGTTAATAACAGTCGGTATATACTCCAGTTTACAATGTTTTCTGTTATTTTAGCCATAAAATAAATTATTAAAAGCAAAACAACAAAAACTTTATGATATAATACAGTTTAAATATGTTTTGATCTAACTAAAATTATTTTATTTATTTATTTATTTAAAGACATGAGTAAACAATACATTCAGTGTTTCCTGTTATTTAACCATAAAATAAATCATTAACAGCAACAAGTCTTTTTTATACATTTTTAAATATTGTTTGTTTTAATTAAAATATATAGAATTGTAAATTTTTTAATTGTAATCAATATTTATTTTATAATATATTATTATATCTATTTCCTGTTTTATTTATTAATTTAGCTATTAGTAAACAATACTTTCAGTATATTTCTGTTTTTGTAGTCATAAAATGAATCTTTAGAAGCAACACATGAAAAGCCTTATTATTATCCAATTTTAAATATTTTTGTTGTAATACATTTTGTTTCTATTAATAAACAACATGAACATTATTTTATCCATAAATAATTAAAAGCAACACATGAAAAGATATATATATATATATATATTAGATAAAAAAAAAAAAATAAAATACACATTAATCATACTTTATAAATTAATTCATATTTTTGTAATTCATAAAAATACAATTTTTATATTATACATTTTAAACTTATATATTATCAATTTTAAGTATTTTTGTTCTAATGCCAAATAAATTAAGCAAACAAAAATATCTCCATCACTTTATAATAAACACCTTTATATTTTGATTTCATTTATGAGTGCTCAGACATGGTTTGAGTGACACAGAGTGAGCCGTTGCTCAGTGTAGTGTAGTCACTGAAGGGAGTGGAGGTGTGTAACTCACCGCAGGTGTGTATGACGCTGAGGTATTTTCGGGTGCCGTGGTAACAGGGGTCGCCAAACTCTTGTGTCGAGGCACGGACCACACAGGAGCGTTTCCCCTGGCAACGTGATGTCATCACCTGCAAAGCCACATCTGACGAGCAGTCTGGAATCACACGACACGTCAGGTGAGATCTCAGCACGTGCACACACACACACACACACACACACACACACACACACACAATATAGACTTCTACTGACTTCTAATGACTGAATAACTTCACTTAGATATCATTGCTCCAAATGAGGATGTTCCTGAATGTTATCAACTGGAGAATTTGTCATTTCAAGACACAATGTTGCCAGCAAATTCTGGTTCAAGTATGAATCAGTGTTATTTTAGTACGTAGTTGAAAAGTCTGAATTATTGGTTCTGAAAATATAACTAAATTTTATGTAAAAAAAAAAAAAAAGTAAAATATATATGTAAAAATATGTAAAACAAATTAGTATAATTGAAATACTATTATAGTTATTATAGTGTGAATTGTTATTTTTCTCTTTTGAATTTCATCTAAATTTTTCTTTAAGTTTCAGTAATTGTCATTTTATCAGGTTTTTAATTTTTTATTTCAGTTTTAATTATAGCTATTTTAGTACATCACGTTAAACTGTGTAGTTGTCGCTAACTACAACTAAAACTTTAGCTAAAACTAAGCAAAATCAATGAAATCATGCATTGAAAAAAAATTACATATTTATATTAGATGACAAAAACTTAAGCATATAGAAAATTACAAATGAAAAACTGAAATTAACAGAAAAACTACAAATAACTAAAAAAAAAATAACTAGTGAAAATAACAAATTAGAACTATTTTGAAATACTTAAAAAAATAATAAAATGACAAGAGCACATCACAAAATTTAAAAAAAAAAGTTAGTATCACTGAATATATTATTATACTTTTACTAATATGGCTATTACTATTTTTCAATTTCATTTGAAATTTTCTTTAAGTTTTAGTACTTTTGCTGTGTTTGTCATTTATTGTGTTTTTTAAATATGTGTATACAGTTTTTAATTTTCATTTTAAGTTTTAGTTACATTAGGTACATTAGTTACATTTAGGTACATTAAAGTAAAACTGTGCGTTAAAGTAAAACTTGGCAACTAGCTGAAATAAAATAAATTTTTCATTTTCATTTTTTTTTTCAGTTAAAGTCTATTTTGGTCAGTAGTCATTTTATTTCTTTTTTTTTTTAGCTTTAGTTTACTATAATAATAACCCTTTGTATGAACGAGTCTACAGTCACAGCTCTGAAGAAATAAAATGTTTCCCTAAATGGTTTGAACTCTCTGAACATGTTTTACTTTCACAAACACAGAACAATGAAGCCACACACAAATGAACATCAAACAGATCCTGCACTCTGCAGACAGACCATACAAGATGTGTGTGTGTGTGTGTTCATGTTTGGGCTTGTCGTCCATACATCATTGTGTCTCTAACACTTGATTTCATGGATTCTGAGGGGAAAAAGATGAAATGCAGCTGCCGCTAAGAACAGCAGATGGCAAAATGATCACATAAACACACACAGAGCATGTTCTCTTAAAACATACTTTACTTTAAAAAAAGCTACTTCAAAAAGTACTTCAAATCTTTAATATGTTGCTATTTCAGTGCTGCTTTTCTCCTGATTTTGAGAAGTTTGAAGCCGCTGTAGCCTGACAATCTGCTGGTGTGATGTGATTCTCAAAAGCATTCGCTGTGTCTTGTTCACACCACTTCATTTCCCACTGGACTAATCATGCTTTTATTTCAGGAAATTGCACAAAATCAGCCAAAATAGATTAGAGCTGGCAGGATGGAGAAGGTGTGTAATATGAATCAGGCGGTCAGTGAAGGGACGTCCGAGGATAAGAGTAACAGACTGCAAGATAAGATGTTCACCAAAAAGTGGAAAATATCCTGAACAATATTGCTGTTCCTTTAACTGGTGTTGTCATTGTTAACTAGAACTACACTGTAATAAAAAAATGTGTTTGCTGGAATTTTACCGTAAAAAATACCGTAGCAACATTTTAGGTTTTATGGTTTTAACTTAAATTTTCAGTTAAATACCATAATTTCATTAACTAATATAATGTTAATATACCAACCTATTGAAGTCATTCACACAGACACTAAACACCATCATGGTAAGACTCATTAAACCAATATAATGCAATAAACATTCATTTTACAACATCAGGTGTAACATACAACCCTAACATACAAGACTGATAAGACAAAACTAAGAAGAAACAGTTATTTAAAAAAAAAAAAAAACATCAAATTTGAAATGTATCACAGGGAATTCTGGGAATGTCAATTTACGGTTATTCACTGTAAATTATACAGTCTTCTTCACTTCAAAAAAATTACATGTAATGTCCAATACAGTTTTTCACTATACAGTATAGTAGTGGAATTTACTGTTAACCATTTAACAGGTTTTCACTGTAGAATTTTTACAGTCTTTTACTGTCACATTCACAGTAATTTTTTACAGTGTATTAAAAACATTTTTGTTCTTTGAAAGAAAATAAATATAAATATTTGATGAAAAACTAAAAATTAAAATATAAGACAATATATATGATCATAAAAGAAGAAAAAGAAAATATAAGAAAATTAGAAATTGTTGTCTTGCCAATGAACTGACCTAAGTTTAAAGTGCTAAAACTACTAACTGAATAAACTAAAACTAAGACTCAGATAAAACTATTGTTTTTAACTGTAAAACAAAATTACTCAAAATTAAGATAAAATTAATTAAAACTAAAATGAAGGACTTCTAGTGTTCAATAAATTCCTGAATATATATTTATGATAGTTTATTTAAGCTTTCTGGATCACTTGGAATAACATACATACATATTTTAAACATATAAGGTTAAATTCAATTATTATAATGTAATGTAATATATATTTGTACAGTCTGGTCACAATTAAATTTGTTCTAATTTTTTATTTTTTAAATAAATTATAATTAAAATAAACTATAAACATTTAATGATAAAATGTAGATTTTCTAGGTGTAATCTGTGCTCATAAACACAATACCATACAAAGAGAACAGTCACACAAAATAATGAGAAAGGTCAAAGTTCATCACCTACAGCCCCTCATTGGTAAAAATACATCTGTCCACTAGTTAGTGGTTAATAAAGAGAGTCTGAATGGGTTAGAATTAGACCAGAACCAGTGAGAGAAACGCAGAAGTGACACAGAACACCCACAGAGAGAGAGAGAGAGAGACGGCACATTTACAGATCCATTAACACGAAGCATGAGTTCAGCTCGAAGCATCAGTCAGTGAAGATCTGAGGAGCGGAGACACGTCGTCACCTCACGACTAATGGCTTGAACAAATGTCAGAGGTCAAAGGTCACGGAGTCGTGTTAGTGAACAGAGATCTGATTTATGAACAGCATAACCTGTCAATGCTGTCAAAGTTAAAGCTGAAGAATGTATTTACTGGGCTGCTGGGATACATCAGACCCAGACCTACAGTAACAGTTCTTCTGACACTGCACTGCAGATCTAGTTCTGGTGAGAGAAGACCCCGGGGTCACTTTCAGTCCTCCATCACGGACAAATCTGAGTTCACAGCTCTGGATGGGGTTAATATGAGGCGTGGGAACTGTACAGAAAAACTTCAAATAAACTCAACTCTTTTCAACTTCTGCGAGGTGTTAGAGCAAATTAATACTTTCATTAAGCATTAAACTGATCAAAAGTCACAGTAAAGACACTTATAATGTTATAAAATATTTTTATTTCAAATAAACGCTGTTCTTTTGAACTTTCTATTCATTGAAGAATCCTGTTTCCACAAAAATATGAAGCTGCACAACTGTTTTCAACATTGATAATAATGAGAAAAGTTTCTTGAGCAGCAAATCGTCATATTAGAATGATTTCTGAAGATAATGTGACACTGAAGACTGGAGTAATGATGCTGAAAATTCAGCTTTGATCACAGACATAAATTACATTTTAAAACACATTAAAATAGGTAACAGTTATTTTAAATTGTAATAATATTTCACAATTTTACTGCATTTTAGATCAAATAAATGCAGCCTTGGTGAGCAGAAAAGGCTTCTTTCAAAAACATTTTAAAAATCTTACCGACCCCAAACTTTTTAACAGTATTTTATATATAGTGTTAAGATATTTAATTCATAGCATAATGAGAAAAATGATTGTCATTGATTACTATTCTATATTTATAGTTGAAAATTCTGAAGAAAAAAAATGAATTTAAGTGATTAAAATTAAGGACTGAAACATTTGAAAAATATGTGGAAAATTATGAAAAAAAGAGAAATACAGTATTGTGTAGTATAATGCACAATAATAACAAATATACTGTGATTTTTTTTTTTTCTTAAAATTGATAATAAAAAAGTCTTATTGCGTACATTGTTCTAAATATAAAAATTAATCTGGAAGTAATTCTAGAGAAAATGCAACAAAGATGTAACAACGGCTGTGTGGATGATGAAAGAAATTATCAATATTATCGTAGCTCATGTTTCATATTCCAATCAAATTCTGATGTATAACAAAAAATCAGTTCCGGCTGAATATTCTGTTTCACTCAAATCAAATCAAATTTTGAAGTCTATCAGTCTGTAAGTTCTGACTGATTTAGTTTTAATGGCTTTAATGACCTTTAACTCTCACAGATGGAGGTTCTTGAGCAGCTTGTGGTGAAACGCTCTCAGTGTTCACCTGACAGGACGTCCAGAGAGAAAAACAGACCCCATTAACCCCGTCACTGAGTCCAGTGTCAGAGTGATTAGTCAAGCGCTGCTTAAGAGGCTGGTGTTTTCTCTCGCCACACACACACACACACACACACACAAATGCACAAAAAGCTCTTATCTATTGCTGCATTTTGCCAAGCAAAGACAAAAGGAAAAAAAAACAACCAGACTTGATACTGTATATGATGGTGAATGTCATAATAACGCTTTACCTATAATATAATATAACTTCACTTATAATAACAGCCTTACCTATGATTAAAAGTAGTTTTGTGCCTAATTCACTGTACTTCAACAAATCAATCTGTCTCTGCACACTGAAGGTGAAAATGTCTCAGACGACACAATAACAGCCAATCAGAACATACAACCTGTCACTAAATGATGTAAATGCAGGTCTTAACCTCATTATCTTCCAACAAAACACATATACCGTAACACACCCACAAAAACAACACTAACCACATCACAAACACTGAAGAAAAGAGTCGACCTGGAGCCAAATGTGTCCACCTCAGCTGTGTGGGTGTGCAGTGAGTTATGAACACGAACACACACACACACACACACACACACACACACACACACACACACACACACACACACACAAACAGAGCCTCAAGGAGTGTAAGAGGAGATGAGATTAGCTGCTACTCATCTCAAGACAAAAAAAGAGTGATGTTCTGACCGAATTTCCTCCCACACATCCCAGAAGTTTTCTTGAATTCAGGCATGTTCCTGGTGAATCAGAACCCCTCAGATACACACACCCATGCCACAAACAGCACGGCTTTCAGCTTTGATGCTGGACATATTCCACACACACACACACACACACACACACACACACTACAACACTGAGATACAAACAGAAATATGCAGAAACAGGAGAAACGAAGCAGTGAAACAAAACACCTGACATGACATTATGTCATTCACATTTAGACAGGTGCTGTAGAATCTGTGTTTCTGTGTGTGTGTGTCTGTGTGTGTGTGTGTGTGTGTTGAAGACACTTGGGTAACTGCATAAGAGTTTGTTAATAAAAGGTTGTTTCTTAATCCAAACAGGCTGACATCAAACGCTTTACATTAAAAAATATAAAACATCTTGCCAAATGATCAACTTCAATTTTTCAACAAAAAAAATACATGTATAAATATATTTATAGATATAGATATAGATAGATATTTACAGCTGAAGTCAAATGTTCACATACACCTTGCAGAATCTGCAAAATGTTAATTATTTTACCAAAATAAGAGGGATCATACAAAATGCATGTTATCGTTTATTTAGTACTGACCTTAAGATATTTCTCTTAAAAGATGCTAACATATAGTCCACAATAAAAAATAATAGTTGAATTTATAAAAAATGACCCCGTTCAAAAGTTTACATCCCCTTGATTCTTAATACTGTATTGTTACCTGGATGATCCACAGCTGTTTTTTTTTTTTTTTTTTTTTTTTTGTTAAGTGATAGTTGTTCATGAGTCCCTTGTTTGTCCTGAACAGTTAAACTGCCTGCTGTTCTTCAGAAAAATCCTTCAGCTCCCACAAATTCTTTGGTTTTCCAGCATTTTTTTGTGCATTTGGACCATTTCCAACACTGAGGACAACTGAGGGACTCATATGCAACTATTACAGAAGGTTCAAAAACTCACTGATGCTGCAGAGGGAAAAACCATGCATTAAGAGCCAGGGGGAGAAAAACTCGTGAACATAATGAAGATGTGTAAATTTTTCTTATTTTGCCTAAATATCATATTTTTTCATTTTGTACTGCCAGAAGCTGAAGAAAATGTTTCCCAGAAGACAAAATAAGATTAATTTACCCTGATCTTCAAATTCAAAAAGTTTTCACACCTAGGCTCTTAATGCATCGTTTTTCCTTTTGGAGCATCAGTGAGCATTTGAACCTTTTTGTAATTTAAATACATATGAATTTTAATACATATTTTTAATACATAATACTACTTATATTTATGTATTTAATAATTCATTTATATTATATCACTTATATATAACTGCTTGATATGTTAGATTTACCAATTCTGAAATGTAAATAATATAATACAAATAAATAAATAGAAATAAGTACACGCATGCATTTATTTTTATTACATATTCAAATTTCTGACTCTTGAAAACAGCACAAAATCCAGTCAGATTGGAGCTGTTGATCAGATTTAGTCATATAACGATTGCCATCTTTATGTAACCTTCATTAGAAAGTCAATAAACAGTCCATGAGCAGTTTGAAACTGGAACTAGACTAAACCCAAATCCAACAGGGATTTTCCACAATGATAGAGCGGATAGAGATTGAGAGTTTGCAAAAAAGACAGTGTAAAGTATTGATAGTATAAAGTAGCATAATTATCATTGTTTTACAGCTGAACCTGGTGAAGTCTGAGTTCTTACCGACAGACGGTGCTCTCCGGTGGTGTGGAGGACACTCCAGCGTTCCCTGCTGTGTGCGGCCAAACATGGCAGAATAAACCGCGATTTGCATCCCTGTCTTGCAGCCCAACCGCAAGCGCTCGCCTTCACACACCACTTTACTCTTATACTCACCTACAGAGAGAAAACACACAGTCATAACAAAACACTATTCATGACTCGTTTTACTTTTATTATACATTAAATAAACAGTTCATTTAAATTGTAAAAATATTTCACAAAATTATTGTTTTAATAAAAAAAAAATTACTGCATTTTTTTTTATCAAATACACTAAAAAAGTTATTATTTGATCACTGTTTTTACTGTATTTGTAATCAAATAAATGCATTCTTGGCAACCATAATTTGATGCATTTATATGCGAAACAGCTTATAACGAAAAATACATAGGGCTGGACCTATTATTATAATAAGCTAAACATTACCTGAAATAAAATCTTTAAAATAAAACTTACATTTATTTTATTTCAGCAAGTTGTCAAAGTAACATTTCTCATTTTTATTAACTTTATTTTGGCTTTTAAAAAATGAATAAAATGACAAAAGCACAAAACAAAATGAAAACAATTTAATACAAAAAAGCTTAATAGAAATATTAAAAAACAATATCTTAAAAAATTACTAAAATGTAAAATTGAAAGTAAAAAAGAAATATAAAATAAAACTATACAAAAAAACAATAACTAATAAAATAAACTAAAACTGAAAAAAACTATATAGTCATATAAAAAACAACAACCACAATTAATAAAAATGAAAAAAGCACACAACAAAATTACTAAAATTAAACTGAAAATGGGAAACCATTCAAACTGTCTTTTAAAAAAACATATTAGTATTTCAGTGATGCTAAATCAACGCTGGGCAGACCTTCTTATCCATTTTATCAGGAATAATATGGTGACATCAGCTGAAAGGAACATGTATTAACAAAGAAAATAAAAGTCCATTTTCAATTCAACTCGACTTCAAACCGAGCCCGTTTGTGCATCTGTAGAGCTTTAACAGACACAGTGACCCGTAACTGAAGTGCACAGCTTTATTTCTCAGACCTGCATGAGAGGAAGGACAGAAGTGGACAGATTTCTCTCTGCTCAGCTACCAGAGCACAATAACCTGTGTGTGTGTGTGTGTGTGTGTGTGTCTGTATGTGTGTGAGAGAGAGACTCACTTGGCCTGCACTTGTACCGCACACTGAGGTATTTGCTGATGGTGGGACAGGGGTCCGTCCCAAACAAACGACTGTTGACAAGAACCTGACATCTCCGCCTGTCCTCACATTCATCCAGCATCTTCTGAAGAGAAACAGACAGATCCATACAGACAGATCCAGTCAGACAGACAGATCCAGTCAGACAGACAGACAGATCCAGACAGACAGATCCAGACAGACAGACAGACAGATCCAGTCAGACAGACAGACAGACAGAAAGAAAGACAGACAGACAGATCCAGTCAGACAGACACAGACAGACAGACAGACAGACAGACAGACAGACAGACAGACAGACAGACAGATCCAGTCAGACACACACAGAAAGACAGAGAGACAGACAAACAGACAGACAGATCCAGTCAGACAGACAGACAGACAGAAAGAAAGACAGAAAGACAGACAGACAGACAGATCCAGTCAGACACAAACAGAAAGACAGAGAGACAGACAAACAGACAGACAGATCCAGTCAGACAGACAGACAGACAGACAGACAGAAAGAAAGACAGACAGACAGATCCAGTCAGACAGACACAGACAGACAGACAGACAGACAGACAGACAGACAGATCCAGTCAGACACAAACAGAAAGACAGAGAGACAGACAAACAGACAGACAGATCCAGTCAGACAGACACAGACAGACAGACAGACAGATCCAGTCAGACAGACAGACAGACAGACAGACAGACAGACAGACAGATCCAGTCAGACACAAACAGAAAGACAGAGAGACAGACAAACAGACAGACAGATCCAGACAGACAGACAGACAGACAGATCCAGTCAGACAGACAGACAGACAGACAGACAGACAGACAGACAGAAAGAAAGACAGACAGACAGATCCAGTCAGACAGACACAGACAGACAGACAGACAGACAGACAGACAGACAGATCCAGACAGACAGACAGACAGACAGACAGACAGAAAGAAAGACAGACAGACAGATCCAGTCAGACAGACACAGACAGAAAGAAAGACAGACAGACAGACAGACAGATCCAGTCAGACAGACACAGACAGACAGACAGACAGACAGACAGACAGATCCAGTCAGACAGACACAGACAGACAGACAGACAGACAGACAGAAAGACAGATCCAGTCAGACACACACAGAAAGACAGAGAGACAGACAAACAGACAGACAGATCCAGTCAGACAGACACAGACAGAAAGAAAGACAGACAGACAGACAGACAGATCCAGTCAGACAGACACAGACAGACAGACAGACAGAAAGACAGATCCAGTCAGACACACACAGAAAGACAGAGAGACAGACAAACAGACAGACAGATCCAGTCAGACAGACACAGACAGACAGACAGACAAACAGACAGACAGATCCAGTCAGACAGACACAGACAGACAGACAGACAGACAGACAGACAGACAGACAGACAGACAGACAGACAGACAGACAGACAGAATGCTTTCATTTAGGTACATGCATTCCATGGCTTTCATCTTCCCCACAGTAGATTCCTTCCCTCCGGGCATAAAAACACACTGAGTGTAATTTTACTCCGGCACAGAGTGCTGTACATGTGTGTGTTTATAGCGTGTGGTTTTAACGAGCGTGCAAGCGTAAATCACACGTGTGTGTGCTGTCAGAGACGCTGCAGTTCAAAAGAGCTACTGCCACGTAAATCAGTCACACACACCTTCATCAGCTATGTTTGGATATTAAACACATTTAACGCACAAAAACAAAATATAGATTTATTATTAATATACTGTGCCACACACAGAGAATGAAATATACTGTATGAAGAACTTTCATAAGAAACCCTTTTACTTCATTAATGTGATGTATTTTTGTATGACACAAAAATATTCAACAAGAAAAAAGATGTAGGGCAGAACTTTCATTCATCTGGATTCAGTGTTGTTACTGGTAATTATAGATTAAATTAAAAACCATTTTCATTAATTGAAAAAAGCTAAAATTAGATAAAATTATTCATATTTGTATTATAAGTATTATTCATACTTAAACTTAAAAAATCCTACATGAATATAAGAAATGTCGCAACTGAAATAAAATAAAAGTAAGTTTTACTTAAGTTACCAAAACTAAAACTGAAATGAAAAATAAATTAAAGGCAAATAGAATTATTAAAAAAAACAATTTCTAATAAAATGACAAAAGCACAAAATAAAATTACTAAAATTTAAAAACTGGAATAAAAAAATTTAAGCTAAATAGAAATGTTAAAAATAAGAGAATAAAAAAAGCACATAATAAAATTACAATCCTTACATTTAAAAAAAAAAAAAAGAAAGATAAATAGAAATACTGAAAAAAGGAGACAAAAGCGCATAACGAAATTACTAACCATAAAACGGAAATAAAAAAAGCAAAAAGACAAGAAAAAAAAACAAAAACATAACATTACTAAAACATAAACAAAAATATAAAAATTAAATATTAAAAAAATTGGTATAACAGTCTAAAAATAATAGTAAATTAACACTAGAATTGACTGGATGGTGTAAAGATTCAATTTCTCTATTTCTCTTATGTATATTTACCTGCAAGGATGTGGACACATGACAGGAAGTGATGTCATGCACTGAGGGTGGTCCAGCACTGCTATAAGGGTTTGGGCACTGAGGTGAGTCGGCAGAGTCTGTTATGCGGTAGGAAGCTGATTGGACGGTGATGGAGGTTCTGGGCGGGCAGCGAACAGTCAGGAATTCTCCATCACACGCCTGTTCAGTGTAATTCCTCAGAACACGCGACAGATAACCTTCCACACAAAGAAAAACACACACCATAAGATCAGCCATCCACAGACATCTGCATCTTCTCACAAATCTCATTGGCAAATTCTGAAGAAAACTGTCCATCAATGATATGTGTTGCTATGTGGTTGCTAATGTGTATATTAAATGATCTAATATGAGGGGAAAAAACAGCACGGTTCAATGTTTGCTTTCACTTTCTGTTTATGCAGCTGTGTTTTATCCTGACAGTTCAGCTCCACAGCGGAAAGAGGCATTCACACACACGTTTCCGTGCTGAGTGAGTGATGTCAGCTCTGTTTGCCAAAGGAATAATGGAAACACACACACACACAAACACAAAGCACTACACATTACCTTAATATACACACGACCAGCCCAGACTTGTGGGGATTGGACCACCAAAGCCTCTAAAACATACACACACAGAGCTATCAAAATGAGGACATACTATAGACTTCTATATAAATCTAAAATAATGTTTTTATTTAAGGCCAAAATATTATTTGGGTGATTTATGAAGTTTTTTTTTTTTTACTTATAAAAAAAAAGAAAAAAAGTAAAAGTAAAAATGATTTAGTAAGAAAAATTTATGAACTATTTATACAGAAATGTATTCTGTTATTTTGTTTTATGAATGAGGCCTGATGTGTGGATGGATAATTCACCTTTTTAAGTAAATTTAATACATAAATATCAAAAGACACACTACTTTAAAAACTCTTCTGCTCACCAAGACTTCATATGTTTTTGAAAGTCTCTTCTGCTCACCAAGTCTGCATTTGTTTGATCAAAAATACAGCAAAATTAGTAGTAATTGTGAAATATTTTTACAATTTAAAAGAACTCTTTTCTATTTGAATGTTTTAAAATGTAATTAATTCCTGTGATGCAAAGCTGTATTTTCAGCATCATTACTCCAGTCTTCAGTGTCACATGATCCTTCAGAAATCATTCTGATATTCTGATTTGCTGCTGTGAAGTTTATAGATAAAACTTGCAATTATGTTTTTTTTCTCAGAACTGCAAATTTACATCTTGAAATTCTGAGAAAAAAGTCAGAATTGCGAGTTTATATCATCAATCATCTATGAAGTTTATTTCCACCACAGAAAAAAAAGGAAAAAGGTAATTGCAATCAAAGACTTTAGAAATACAAAGACGGTTTACTCCTAAACTTATGAACGTGAGACAGCAGGCGCGTGTCCATTACCCTTCAAATTGGGCAAGTTGAAATTGCTAACTGAAAATACGCCTAATGTAAAATGCGTCAATTTCACAAAAATGCCCATATATATCGCAAAAAAGATGACGGCGTCATTTCGCAATACTTTTTTTTCAACATTTATAATATATCGCCAAAGTTATACGCAAATTTGTAATGGAAATGCACCTACTGTAATGCGCAATATGGCAGGATAGTCCTGGCTTCTAAATGAAAGAGCCAATCATTGATTGGTAAAGTTATTGCATCACTGCAGCGGCAGTTAGAAGCTCCAGTTCCCATAGAAACCGGAGGCTAGAGCAGCCGATGCTTGTAGTGTTCCCGCGGAATTGAGCTACTTCAACTTTTGCCGTGAGTTGTTTTTCATCTCTGCGGGTTGAAGCGACTGCAATAACATGATATTTAGCCCCTAAAATGCTAATTTTACCAGGGGAACCCTGCCAAAGAACTTTGGCAATTTTTATCGAGGGACCCCCTCGAAATGTGATTGGGCTAGTTTTGAGTAGCAATTGGGAGGGTTTTGTTGCGAAAACCTGGCAACCCTGGCGCATGCACTATGCATGCGCATTGGCTGGTCTAGCCTGAAAAATAAGCTTTAAAACCTATTTGAGCATAAGAAACAACATTCAAGGGGCAGTTAATTTCAGATTTTGTTGATGATTTGAAAGGGGGAAGTCATGGCCTAGTGGTTAGAGAGTTTGACTCCTAACTCTAAGGTTGTGGGTTCGAGTCTCGGGCCACACCCCCACCAACTGCTCCCCGGGCGCCGCAGCATAAATGGCTGCCCACTGCTCCGGGTGTGTGTTCACGGTGTGTGTGTGTGTGTCTCACTCCTGTGTGTGTGCACTTTGGATGGGTTAAATGCAGAGCATGAATTCTGAGTATGGGTCACCATACTTGGCTGTATGTCACGCCACTTTCAAATATGTAATTTAATTGTGAGTTTTGGCAAGCAGTTTTTGAGATTTAAGGATTCCCCCATTCATTTAGATGCTTGGTCTTGTTTGAGTTGCCCTGAGGCGTTACAAATATGGCGGCCGAGTGAACAGACTTTCCTTGAAAGGGACTTTGTTGCAATTCCCAGAAAAAAAAGTGTGAATTGTGAGAAAACAAGTTTGTTTCAAACACGGAATCAGGTAATTGCAAGTTTACTTCTCTTGCAATTCTAAGTTTATATCTCACAATTTTGACTTTTTTTTCTCAGAAATGTGAGATATATAGGCTACTCAGAATTGCTAGAAACAAAAAGTCAGAATTCTGAGAAAAAAGCCAGAATTGTCAGATTTAATTGCATGACATATGAACTCGCAAATTCTAGCTGCATGATGAAAAAAATTAATTGTGTTAATCTCAAACAGAGACGCTAATCATAAATGTGAGCTTAAGATGAAAAAGTGTTTTGAAAAGCACAATAAAGTTGCATTGCATTACAATATATATTTAAAATAGGCAAATAAACATGGACAGCATGGTGTTTAATGTTGTGGTGTTATAATCGGCCTCAGATAAATGTCACACAAAGCTACTCAAATGCATTCATAACGAATGAATGAATAATGAAATAATCATGTAATACAGAAGGCCTGTTCTCCTGCTCATGAAAGGAATGCTGTACAATCCACCCGGGATTCCTCCGAGAGCTTTAGGCTTTCCGAACACAATCCCTCCTGCTATTGTTCTCGGACAGAAGCCAACATTCCAGCCGCTGATTGACAGCTCCTTTCACCAATCACGGCTCAAACGACAGACAACACCTGCGTGAGATCTCCAATCAGAGAGCGGCTCTGATGAAGCGCTCTAAAGCACCTCAGGTGGAGTTTTACCTGAACGCAACACAGTAAACAGAAGACGAGAATAAAACCAGGTCAAAACACACAGACAACAGGGATCATATCATATCAATGTGGAGTTTGAAACAGCATACTCAATGATTTAAACAACATTTATGATCATTAAATATTGCGCATTGAAATGTTTAGCATGGCACATCCTATTAATATAGTTTAGATTGTATTGCAGTAAGACATACTCTAGTATTCCATACTACTAGCACACTTTTCAATGCAAACAACACGATACAACATTTAGGTTTAAGCAATTTTGTGGTGCTTTTGTAATTTTTTAGCTCTAATTTATATTTATATATAATTTTAGTCATTTAATGTAAACATATTTTATTACACTTAATTACCAAGGCAATTTTTTTTGTGTTAGTTTGAATATCACAATTCAGACTTTTCAAAAAAAAAAAAAAAAAAATCAAATAAAAATGGCAACAAACAGCATAGTATAACGGTATAAACTGAATACTGCCCAGTGTTATTTTAGTAGTATTTATACAATCTTGTAGTACTTATTAATATTTTGAAAAAGCTTTTGTTTTTATATTTATAACATTTTCATTTTACATTTGTTTTTTGCAATTTTGTTGTGCTATTTTGTCATTTTCTATTACTTTTTTGTTTTTTAGATTTCTATTTAGCTTGAATTTCTATTTATTCCAGTTTATATTAAATCATTTTAGTATTTTGATGTAAACTTATTTTATTTCAGTTAGTTGCAAAATTCTACGTTGTTCAAGTTAATTTTTTTCCATCTAATATTCATATTTCATTTTATTTCAGCATTATTTTAGTTAATGCAAATGATATTTAATTGTTCGCCATAGTTACCAATAACAACAATTATTGTTAATTATATATAATTAATTAATTATCAATTATTAATTATATATAACAAAAATAGATACTGCCCATTTTTTTGTAACTGGGTGGAACCCATAACTAATAATTTATAACTTTTTTGTATAATTGCATTTAATCCAAATTTTGTGATTCATTTTAAACAATGAGTAAAGAAGACAAATCACAGTGGAAGCAGATCTAAGTCAAGTTGAGAGCATTGCATTGTGGGATACAGGGCTACACATTGTATACTGCAAATGTTGGCAAATGAAGCATGCATATGAAATACTGCAAAAATAGTATGAAAAGCAGGGAAGGCTATTCAAAGCAGAGCCTGGAAAGGGGACAAAGTGGAAAAAGTGGAACTGACAAGTCATGTGCTCAATCATGTGATCATCGGAGGGGGTAAAAAGGGGTAATTTACCGCCTTTCCAGTCCCTTAAAACACAGGAGCTTGATGAGAGATGGCCAGTAAGAAAAGACAGAAAACAGGTTGTGTGTGTGTGTGTGTGTTAGTTGTGCTGGAGTTTCCCCTCTGTTTAAATGATGCTGCGCTGTGATTGGTGGAGAGAGAGGACGGCTGAATTCCATACGTCTGCAGAGTAACGTGAAGCAAAACACAATAAACACAGCGACACATGCACACACACGCACCCTCACACACAACCCAGCGGCCTGTCTGATCTCTGTTCAGTGTTATTTGTTAAACGTGTGTGTGTGTGTGTGTGTGTGTGTGTGTGTGTGTGTGTGTGTGTCTATCCAGCATATCTCATTCTCTGAACATTTGACATTCACCAGGAGCGCAAACTACAATCAGAAACCCACCATATATAAACAAAGGTTTGGCATTGATTTTGATTTTGAAAAAAGCGTCACCAAGGTGGCATTTATTTGATCATCAAGTACATTAAACACAGCAATATTGTGAAATATTATTACAATTCAAAATAACTGTTCTCTATTTGAAAATATTGTAATATGTAACTTATTCCTGTGATCAAATCAGCATCATTACTCCAGTCTTCAGTGACACATGATCCTTCAGAAATCATTCTGATATGCTGATTTAATGCTCATGAAACATTTATTAATATTTTTAACATTGACAACAGTTTTGCTGCTTCTTTTTTTCTTCTTCTTCTTCTTTTTCAGGATTTATTTATTTTGAACAGGAATTTATACATTTATTAAAAAAACAACATGCATTGATCATAATCTAATAAAGAGAACATTTTGCCCTTTTAAATAAAAATGTTTTCTGAAAGTCTGATTAAATGATAAATGAAGAAAAAAAATAGTTGAATTAACATGTGCACATAATTTGCCAAGAGCCAAAGCGGTGCGGCTAATCATTTTTAGTCCTCAGAAAGTCTTTAGTTTTGACTCACTGGAGCGGCACTAAAGCGCCTGTGCTGCCACCGGTGATATTTTTGGAAAATTATAGAGCTGAGTTTAACATGAGAGAGCAAATATTGAGGAGGACTGAATGCAGCTGTGAGGAGAAGCTCTCCAGCCATCAGCAATCTCAAACACACCCTAAACCACACAGCGAACGCTCGCGGGAAAACACTGCGCAAATAAATGGACAGCGGTCACATCAAAGCTCAAAATAAGTAAATGATTTTGTTTAGGAACTCTCATTAACCCTCGGGATGACCTCACGTGACCTCAGAGAACAGGAAACACACTACAGTGTGTGTGTGTGTGTGTGTGTGAGTGTGTGTGTGTGTGTGTCAACATGGCACTACAATAGAGATTAGTAGCTCCTAATAAATTAAACATAGATCAGCTAAAGGTAAACGATTGCAGGAATATCACTATATATATATCACATATATCAGAATACACTGCAACATTTAAACATGCTGTAGTTACAGTTAGCAAAGGCTAACTGGGCCATGCTAAGCAGTCAAAGCTGAACATCTTGTGTGTTTTACTTGCAGGTTAAATGATGTTGGATAGTGAGAGAAACAGATAAAGCTGATATATTATTTCTGCAGCACTATAGCATCACCACATGGATTTGCTAAAACAATAACTGAACACACCTCAAATAGTCCAGAAAAGTCACCACAAAAAGCTCTAATGACATAAATAAAATAATGAACTCCATATTAAAGCACATTTGCTTCATTATCTAAATGAGGACACTCTGTACACTAAAGCTGATATAATGACTTAAAAAAAACTAAAACACTTCACTACACTACAACTATTCAATACAGTTTGATTAAAGATTTAAAACTATTATTCAGCAAGGATGCATTAAATTGATCACAAGTGACAGATCAAAAATATATTTATGTTACATTTCTGTTTTAAAATAGATGCTGTTCTTTTAAACTTTCCTATCATAAAAGAATCCTTTAAAAATGTATCACAGTTTCCGTAAAAATATGAAGCGGCACAACTGTTTTCAACATTGATAATAATCAGAAATATTTCTTGAGCAGCAAAAAAGCATATTAGAATGATTTCTGAAGGATCATGTCACACACACGCACAGAGACACACACGTACAGATGCACAGACTCGAACACACACACACACACACACACACACACACAGACACGCACACACACACACACACAGACACATACACAGAGACACACACAGACACGCACACACACAGACGCACAGACACATACACAGAGACACACACAGACACGCACACACACAGATGCAGACACACACACACACACACACACGCACAGAGACACACACGTACAGATGCACAGACTCGAACACACACACACACACACACACACACACACACACACACACACACACACACACACACCCACACATACAGACACACACACACACACACACACACACACACACACACAGAAACACAGACAGACACGCACACACACAGACGCACAGACACATACACAGAGAAACACACACACAGACACCCACACATACAGACGCACAGACACACACATACATACACACACACACACGCACAGAGACACACACGTACAGATGCACAGACTCGAACACACACACACACACACACACACACACACACACACACACATACAGACACAGACACAGACACACACACTCAGACATGAAACACAGACAGACACACACACACACACACACACACACACACACAGATACACAGACGCACAGACGCACACACACACACACACACACACACACACACACACAGAGAAACACAGACAGACACGCACACACACAGACGCACAGACACATACACAGAGACACACACACACAGACACCCACACATACAGACGCACAGACACACACATACATACACACACACGCACAGAGACACACACGTACAGATGCACAGACACACACACACACACACACACACACACACACACACACACACACACACACACACACACACACAGTGTTCTGTGTGGTTGCCAGTGCATTGGTATGTGTTTCTATACTGTTGCTGGGCTTTTCCATCTGGTTTCTGAGCGACTGCTTACTGGTCAATATTCTGGTCTCTAGACATACGGCTTTGGTTCCTTCTTCAGTGCAAGTCTGCCAGCACACCTCTCCTCAACAAGACACATTATTTTAGGAATCATTCATATACAGGATGATTTTAAAGGCTTCAGGGTTTATTCCAACTCCATTTTCATAAATCAAACCCTATATGAACAATAGAAATAGTGATGCTTGATTTAGCAAACATTGCTAATTAACAGCACAGAAGAGAGAAACGTGTGTGTGTGTGTGTGTTTGAGAGAGAGGGGTCCGGATGGGAAAAAGGAGTTTGGGGAAGGGGGTCTTAAACAGAAGGCAGCGGTTTCAAGTTCCACCTCCGGAAAACAAAGTGCCTGAGAAAACACACACACACACACACACACACACACACAGAGCTCTATCCTCTTGGCTTTCTGGATTATAAAGGTTATTAGAGCGCCTCTCACCTCAGCTAAACTCTCTCTGATTTCAAGCATTACTCTCTTCCGGCAGTGAGATTTTTCCATCTTGGCAATAACGAGACGCAAAGAGAGGGAGTGAGATTAGACTCATAATGTGACTACAGTCTTGAGCATTTGGAAACAGATGAATTTATAAAGAAAAGCCATCAGCAATCTCAAACACACCCTAAACCACACAGCGAACGCTCGCGGGAAAACACTGCGCAAATAAATGGACAGCGGTCACATCAAAGCTCAAAATAAGTAAATGATTTTGTTTAGGAACTCTCATTTATCCTCGGGATGACCTCACGTGACCTCAGAGAACAGGAAACACACTACAGTGTGTACACAGACTCGAACACACACACACACACAGAGACACAGACAGACACGCACACACACAGACGCACAGACACATACACAGAGACACACACAGACACGCACACACACAGACGCACAGACACATACACAGAGACACACACAGACACGCACACACACAGATGCAGACACACACACACACATACATACACACACACACACACACACGCACAGAGACACACACGTACAGATGCACAGACTCGAACACACACACACACACACACACACACACACACACAGTGAGATTAGACTCATAATGTGACTACAGTCTTGAGCATTTGGAAACAGATGAATTTATAAAGAAAAGCCATCAGCAATCTCAAACACACCCTAAACCACACAGCGAACGCTCGCGGGAAAACGCGGCTTTCTGGATTATAAAGGTTATTAGAGCGCCTCTCACCTCAGCTAAACTCTCTCTGATTTCAAGCATTACTCTCTTCCGGCAGTGAGATTTTTCCATCTTGGCAATAACGAGACGCAAAGAGAGGGAGTGAGATTAGACTCATAATGTGACTACAGTCTTGAGCATTTGGAAACAGATGAATTTATAAAGAAAAACAGGTCCTGTGATTAATAAAATTCTTCTTTTGCCAAAAACTATTTACACATTCACAGATAATCCAAATCTGAAGCAAGGCTACTATAGCTAATTAAACTAAAATAAAACAATAAATAATTTACACTAAAATTATTTAAATAAAATAAATGTTAACTGAAATGAAATAAAAGTCTATAAAGTCTATAAAGACTATTTCAGATAGTTGCCAGGGCAAAATAGTACAAAACAGTACTTAAAGCTGTAATATTATCTTAATATATTAAAATAATACTAATTTGAAATGAACAAATTCATATTAAATTCGTATTCCTGGTCTTTAACTAGTGCACATTATTTAATAATATATTATTAAATAATATTAAAAAAATATGTCACGCACTGTACTTACAGCTAAGCTTTCGCTTTCACTCGGAAATGAACTTTTTTTTAAATTCTGTTATAACTACATTTTTAGTTTTACTTTAAATATGTCTATAAAAATTCTGCTCATTCCTTCCATACAACATTTTTACAGTGAAAAAAGTTACTTGCACCTTTAAATTCCATTTTCTGCTGACATTTAGGCAGTACGACTGACAGACAGACATTCCTCTAGTCTTAATGGTGTATTGGGATCCTCAAAAGGTTTGGCCTCAGTTGACCTCCTGACCCTTTAACAGCCACACATCCCATTCAGCGCCTCACTAAGCCTCGCCCACAGCTTTAAGAGCACTTTCACTGTAGTGAACACACACACAATGAATCTAAATGCGCGTGTGTGTGTGTGAAGCTTATTAACCAACATAAAACACAGCACACACAAAGGCACAAGGTTCCTGTAGGACAGATGTACAGGCCTGTTGCCCGGCAACAGATGCACCGTCTCCATCGACAACTTCTGTCAGCCTCTTCAGGCAGCTGTCAATCAAACAGATATTCCAGAGTGTGTGAGCGGATGGTCCTGTGCGACCCGACAAAACAATAACTCTCAGCTGTGTTCAGCTGAAAACTGACGTGTCTTCCTTTGACAGGACAGTGCAATCGTATTATGTATATTCTCAAAAACAAGTCTGGCTCATATTTCACCTAAAAACTTTGCTTTTTCTTTTGTATTTTGTAGCATTATGATTATTTAAACACGTGTCCTGTTATTGTTGTTATTCTCTTTGATATTTACTGTCTGTGTTGTTACTTTAATATGGATGTTAACCATTCTGTGCATATTTTATTTTTATTTAAATAAGCTGAAATTAAAGGCAGAGCAGGAAATACAACCATATTTTACAATTTAAATAAATATTTTTTGCACATGACAGTAAGTAGACGTGAAAATAATGCCACAGTGCAAAAACAGGCTTTGTTTTTATTTTAAATTCTATAAATAATTTAAAAACTATAGTAAATAAATAAATAAACAAATTTTTACCACTTTAATCAACAAGATATGGTGTATTTATTTATTTGGCATTTTTATTTTTATTGAATAATTTATATGTAGTTTTCATGAAGTTGTAGTTATTGGTTATTTTGGTATGTAAAACTAAAATGAAACGAAAATGAAATGTTGCAGCTGAAATAAAATAAGCTTATTTTATTATAACAATTTACTCCAGTTAATGTTTATTTCAAGTAATGAAAATAGTTTAGTTTTCCAATAACCCTGCATGAAATACATAACACACATTAATACACACACACACACACATACTTTTTTTTTTATATCCTGACATGGCTTCAACAGGTTTCGTGAGACTCACCCAGTACGTCTCTATCTTCTATAAACTCTCTTTGAATCAGCATTGTGTAAAGCACTCTACAAATAAACCTGACTGTCAAAATGAAAGTTCAGTTGTGGTTCTCAAACAAAGAACATGTTGTTGATTTTTCACCCAAATCAAAGTGAATTAAGAAGAGAAATGCAAACTAAATTCTATTAAAACAAACACAGATTGCCATCGCCTTCACTCACCACATCACAGCTGTTTCTGATCAATTCATCTCTATGTTAAGTCCTTCAAGTCTTCACTCACCAAACACTCATCCTTCATGAACTACAGGGAAACTCCACAAACAAACAGTGCTGAGGATGGAGCTCTTCTCATCACGCACAGCCTAATATATGCACAACAATCAGTCTTCATGAAATCCATGCTTAATGCGTTTATCTCATATATACACACAGAGACAAGATCTCTATTTGAATATATATATTTTTCTGCTAAAATAAGCAGTAAAGGCAATAATATAGGTTTTTAAAGTGAAATAACTGAACATAAACTGAAAAATGCTCATTTTCGAAGAAAAATTCAGATGGCACTTAGAGGCTTTTGCAACTGAACTCTTACAGAGAGGCTCAAAAGACATTCTTGTTTCATGTTGCTTCAATTCAACGTCACACTCAAATTCCAAATCGCCATTTATGTAATGAAAATTATTATATTCATTTTTAATATGCAAAACAGAAGCATTTGCATTAATTACTCAGACGTTTGGAACCCACTGTATATAGTTATTAAGTTGACATGCAACACTGTAACCCACTGGCCGCGCGCACACGTGCACTTTCTCTCTGATCGCGTCGGTCACGGAAGTTCCCGCGAAACAAATATGTTACAATGTTTCATGCATTTAATCCGGGATTAAATAAACTCGCGCATGTCACATTAATACCTCAATAACGCACGAAAAGAAAAAATACAGATGGAACGTTAAAAAAAAAAAGTTGTAAAATGCAAAGCTGAAAAATTCTACTAAACGCGTGTTAAACAATAGCATTTAAAAAAGGATAATAGCCTACATATATGATAAAGTGTCAATACACAAACTCTTGTAGGTGATGATGATAGTGATGATGCTGATGGCGGTGTCCAGTACCTGAGAACTCCTGTGAAGTCTTAGTGAAGACAGTCAGACACGAGATTCCCAACAACAGCAGAGAATATGAGACATCAGGGGAAAACATCCTTAAATGTCCCACCAGATCCGATGATTCCTGAGAGAATCAGAGCGCAGAACCTAAAGTGATGTCTGATTCCATGACTTCAGTCTGGAGACACCAGTGACAGAGTCAGAAGAACACCAGAGAAGACCTGAGACTGAGAGAGAGAGAGAGAGAGAGAGAGAGAGAGAGAGAGAGAGAGAGAGAGAGAGAGAGAGAGAGAGAGAGAGAGAGAGAGTTCCCCCTGGTCCCAGAGTCCCTGAATTTCACTTGATTTAATTCATAGAATCTTTATCGGCATGATTGTCAATTCACTGTAGTGTTAGAGTTTAAGTAAAGTACAAATACAAAAAATACAACGTATTTAGATAAAACCATAATAACAACAAACACAAAAATAAAAGATTAAAATCAAATCGCTTTAATCTTAAAGGAACAGTACACCTAAAAAAAAAGTCTATATAGACTATAGAAATAGATTTACTCACCGTAAAATATTCTACTACTATTTTTAGGTCAGTTAAGTTATTTCGTAAACTGTAATCTCTCCTCTAACTATAACTGGACCATACGCAGAGATCGGGTTCTGTTCACATCATGCAGTGTTTAATCCGGGTATACAGGTGCTATATTGTCTTTAATGGTGTCAGTGGGTCACTGTATTAATGCACTGTTTATTTATTTATTTTTTTTATACACAGTGACAAACAACTGAGATCGTACTGAAAGGTGTTGGACATAATTACTATACCAGAACGAGTGCCATTCTACAAAAAGGCTGCCATTTGTCCTTCATATGAAGAAACCATGACTTTAGATATAGCAATATAATGCTGTAAACATTGTCTACTAAAATGTTGTTTCCATCATTTACAATAATGAATAATTGCATAATTTATAATAATTGAATATCTCTCTATATATAAATCTGATAGTATACCATTGCAGTTTATTAAAAACTAAAAACACATTTGCAAAAAAATAAACTCAAACTGGAAAAGCCAGCAGTCAAGCTGGTGTCTGTGATGACTTCAAGGTCAAAGGTTATGCAAAATAAACAAAGCTGATTAAATATGTACATGAACATAAAATAAAACATTTGACTTGACGGCACTACTACTTTCTTATTTGGTTCTCCTCGTGACAAACTCTCGATGCTTCTCCAGAGCTGTAGAGACATCTGCAGGTCAATATGAAGAAGTGCAGTAGCTCCCCTACATCACATAATAAGCCATGGAGTCATCAGTTCACTGCAGGTTATATTATTTTTCAGGGTATCTGTTTGGTTTTGATCTGTTAATATTTTTACTGTTTCATGAATTTGCTTGTTCCTTATAACTGTTTTATGGTTTAATTTAGCAGAAAAGCCTGCAATGGGGCATGTTGTCACAAAAGGACAACATATGAACATTATTTCCGTATGCAATAAAACCGTATGTCTAACAGTTTTTTTCTTGCAGGCAAGATTTTAAGGTTTGAGTCCATACAGCAGCTGACTTTAGAAAATACACACCCTGAGAAATATTCACTGCAGTAAAAATGACAAAAACATTCCTGTAGCCGAAGAACATGGGCTTCATTGCACACTACAATACTCACCTGAAGAGCTTGTGGATTGGTTTAGTCTTCTTGTGATGAGCACTCACACCTTCATTCATGCAAACAGACCACAGAACCCAGAGATGCCATCTCAGATGTATTTAATAAATTAAAACAAAGTACAAAAAGAAAACAAAAAACCTAATGTACATTTGACTCCTCGGTCTCTCCCTTTGTTCTCACTCTGTGATTCGCTAGTAAACAAACACGATAGAACAGCCCTCGTCCACCGATTATGACACATTCTGGGCCCGTATGTAATGCAACACACATGCTACATGTCGGCAAGCAACTGGGCGGGAAACGAAAAAGAGAGAGAGACATGCAGTATTTGTTTAAAGGGATTTGTTTGCCCTAAAATTACAATTTGATAAATTTACTCAGGCCATCCAAGATGTACATGTGTTTGTTTTTTCATAAGAACAGATTTGGAGAAATGTAGCATTCCATCACTTGCTCACCAATGGATGCTCTGCAGTGAATGGGTGCCGTCAGAATGAGAGTCCAAACAGCTGATAAAAACATCACAATAATCCACACCAGTCCACCAATTAATGTCTTGTGAAAAGAGAAGTTTCATTTTTGTAAAAAACAAATCCGTCATTAAGAGGCTTTAACTTGAACCTGCCACTTCTGCCCAAAATTCAGTCCATAATCCTTAATATAATGCTTCCTCCAGTGAAAAATCCCATCTCCTGTGGTCCCCTCACATATTTGCTTCGAACTGATTTTTTTTAATGTTGTCACTTGTATATAGTGTTTGATCGGTTCATATTTCTCGCCCGATTCAAATGACACGACTTTTTCACTGGAGAAAACAATATCATGGATAGAGGAAACAACAGTTTAAAGTTAAAAAAATGCCTTAATGATTGATTTGTTCATCACAAACTTGCACCTTTTCACTTCACAAGACATTGACTGATGGACTGGAGAGGTGTGGATTACTTGTGATGTTTTTATCAGACTCTCATTCTGACGGCACCCATTCACTGCAGAGCATCCATTGGTGAGCAAGTGATGGAATGCTACATTTCTCCAAATCTGTTCCTAGGAAGACTCAAACTAATCTACATGCTGGATGGCCTGAGAGTGAGTAGAATTTCAGCAATTTTGGGTGAACTCTTCCTTTAATAACTCATTTCAAAAGCACTTCAAATGTTTACTGGTACCATGATGTGTGTGCATGCACCTACTGACATTAAAAGGACAGTTTAACCAAAAATGAACTTATGCACCATCTCATGTCAATCCAAACCTGTACAACTCTATTCCTTCAGTGAAACACAAAGAAGAATTTCTTAAGAAGAATTTAAAGGTTATGAACGTCATGATGGTGGGTAAATGATGACAAATAATGAATCTTAGTGCATTGATCTCTCTCTTATTCGTTGTGTAACACCCGGTCTCTACAAGTCACCAAATATGCTGCTGACCTTTATATTATATTATATTATATTATATATATATATATATATATATATATATATATATATATATATATAAAACAATCCTAATAATCATTTTATTAAAAAAACGTCAACATTTTGGCAGAATCGAGCGTGAGGGGTTAAACAGACAGATATAGAGGATAGATATAAAGCCACAGAGAAAAATCAGTCTGTATTGGTCCCTCTCTCTGTTAGCAGCACACGGACTTGTCACCCCACGGTTTACTAGATTATTATGTGCATTTATATATATTTTAATATATATATATGTGTATATATATGCTTTTTATTTCAGTATCTCCAAAATAAAACTAAAAAACATTTAACTAACACTATTTCTTTGTTCAAACGGATGCAAATTATCACAAGGAAAACAGCCCAAGAGCCACGGAAGATCGAAGGTGGGAGAATCAAAGAGCGGTTTCCAGCAAACATGCTGTGAGATGCGGGGGGCAGAGATGTCGCCTGTTCAGATCACCCTACGGAGGCCCCAAAATCCAATGAGACAGTGGTTGAAAGAGAGAGAGTGAGAAGGATGAGTTGGAGAAAGATCCCGACTCTCAGACGGTCAGTTCTGACACGTGTCATTCACATCGGGAGTTGTACTTTTTGGGTTTCCTCTCACTCTGTGTCCGTACGAGCGGCGGCTCAGTAGTCCGCGGCGTATTCGGTTCCGTGAAGGCCGCGGCACACCAAGGTGAACTCCTTCACAATGTCTTTCACTCGGCGCTTGTTCACTCGCTCCCTGAGAGGAAACAGAAAAATAAATGGTTTTTCATTCTCAGATAATGGGTTTTCTGAGAACGGTGCATGAAGAACTCAGCTGTAGAGATGTCAAATACACGCCAAATTTACTTTATATTCAGAGGGCAGCGTTGTTATTGGTAACTGAAACTTAAGCTAAAACTAAACCTATTCTAAATATTTTTGTCACATGAAATAAAGCTGAAAAAGGCAAAAAAAAGTTTTCTGAAGTACTAAAATGAGTAAAAATTAAAGCTAAATCTAAATATAGTTTAAAAAAGAGAAAAGCTCATAATAAAAATGACAAAAACAAGTAAACAAAATGAAACCTGCAAATATAAAGCTTTTTATAAATAATACTCTGACCAATGAATGATACATAGGAATCATCTGACTAAACTTGCAAAAACATCAACGACTGCCAACAAAGTCTGAAGTCAAGTAAGATAAAAAAAAATTTTTTTTCAAAGAAATTAATACTTTTATTCAGCGGAATGCATTAAATTGATCAAAAGTGACATTTAAAATGTTACAAAAGATTTCTATTTTAAAATACATGCTGTTCTTTTGAACTTTCTATTCGTCAAAGAAAAAAACGCATCATGGTTTCCACAATAATATGAAGCAGTACAACTGTTTTTAATAATCAGAAATATTTATTGAGCAGTAAATCAGCATATTAGAATGATTTCTGAAGATCATGTGACACTGAAGACTGGAGTAATGATGCTGAAAATACAGCAATAAATTACATTTTAAAATATATTCAAACAGAAAACAACTATTTTAAATTGTAATAATATTTCACAATATTCATGTTTTTATTGTATTATTGATCAAATAAATACAGTCTTGGTGATCAGAAGAGACTTCTGTCAAAAGAATTTAAAAATGTCCTTACCGAACCCAAACCTGTTAGGATTTTAATATTGATTTAATGTTGTAAATAATATTATGAAGAAGGTAATATTCACCAGAATGGTCAAATGGCACTAATCTCACCTGAGCACCTGTTGGCTGAACGTGTCTTTCTGCTCGTCAGAGACCCGTGAGGACGGGAAGCCTGGTGAGCGCAGAGCTTCTTTGAGCCACACCGTCAGCAGAGCGAAGCAATGCTTGTTCAGACAGAAGAGCACCTCCGCAAACTGATCCATCAGACTGCGGGACGACTGACCGCCGATGGCCTGAACAAACAACACAGCAGTCAGACTTTTGTGCTTTTTTTTTTGTTTTACAACATTAAACAACCTATGACTGCTCGATTATGGCAAAAATCATAATCACGATTATTTTTTTCAATACTGTAATCACGATTATTTAACACGATTATGAGGGGGCCATATGACCAAAACTTTATATGAGTGATTTATTTAAAGAAATGATACATAACAAATATGTATTTCCTGTAAATAAGGTTGCTATGACATCTACATTGTAGAAACCAGCGGAATTTCAAACAAACAAACAAAAAGTCCTCAAAATTATTGAAAACAAACTGTCAGTAATAAAAAAGCAAAGGAAAAACACAATAGAATAAAAAGATACAAATGAAACAAACTGTGCACTGGACTGTGCTTTTTATGCAAGTCTCAAGCGGTTTACAGCCTACTACAGAAATGAATAATCAAATGTAAAATAAAACAGCAGTCTTCACTGTAAGAATTCAACTTTTTTGTTTCTTAAAGCTACAAAAGTCCTTCACTCAAGAGCAGTGTGTGATTTTGAATCTGTCTTTTGTTGTTTGATTAATAATTCGATTAATTGCACAGCCCTACCACAACCTTCATGTACTGTACAAGCTCACCTCCAGCACAGCCAGCAGGAGGAGTTTACCATCTTCCTGCAGGACCTGACCGACAGGAGGAACGTCTGCGCAGTGTGCTATTAGCTCCGTCTGCAGTCAATGCAAATAAACAATTCAACTACGGTTTATGAAAGTATATTTAACAGGAGGTGAAGAGACACAAACTGAAGGTCAGTTCACACAGAGCACTACATCTTCCATCAAAAATAGAGGAAAGAATCATTCTGAAAGAAGGCTGCATTTCTTTGATCAAAAGTACTGTTAAAACAGTAATATTACAATTTAAAAACGGAATTGTATATTTGATTTAATATATTTTAAATTGCCATTTATTTCTGTGATCAAAGCTGTATTTTCAGCATCATTACTCCAGTGTTCAGTGTCACATGATCTTCAGAAATCACTCTAATATGCTGATTTGCTGCTCAAGAAACATTTCTGATTATTATCAATGTTAAAACAGCTTAATAGTTTTGTGGAAACCTTGTTACACCGTAGAAATCTTAAAAATCATATTTAGCAAGGACGCACTAAATGATCTGAGAACGATGGATCATGGATTCCACAAAAATATGGAGCAGCGAAAAACTTGACAGTAACTTAGCAGCAAATCAGTATATTAAAATAATTTCTGAAGAATCATGTGACACTGAAGACTGGAGCAATGATGCTGAAAATTCAGCTTTGATCACAGGAATAAATTACATTTTTAAAATATATTCAAACGTAAAGCTGGTCATTTAAACTGTAATAATATTTGGCAATATTACTGTTTGTACTGTATTTTTAATCAAATAAATGAAGCCTTGGTGAGCGTAAATGACACTGTCATTATTCCAAACTTTTGACCAGTAGTGTATTCCTGTACTCCTTGGTGTGAATAATACTTCAGCTTATTACGATGATCTCTGACTTACAAAGAAAAAGCAGGTGGATTTGACCGTCGGGCCTTCTGGGAATTTCAGTGACAGCACTCCTACAGCCGAAACACAGCAGTTTTAAACATTACACAGGCTCAGACATTCACACACATTCATACTTGGTTTCGACATTTTAAACACACTTACCACAGTGAAACACGGCTTTCACATCAAGACTCTCTGATAAGAATAAATCGGGCTTCCGTTTGAGGGCCTACGAATCAGACAGAGCCAATGAACAGAGCACATGACTCAAACCCCGCCCCTGGAACCCTGTCAATCACTCCTGTGCCCCGCCCACCCTCCATCACTCACTCCCTACACCTGTCTAGCTCTAGAAAATCAACCAAACGTACATATTCAATGCAAACAGATCAGGTAAGTATAAGAAATCAACACCAAAGAAACTAAAATACTGAAATTTAACTCAATAGAAACTAAAGGTATGATGATTTTTCTCTCTTTAGCGTTCTCACTTGGATTTCATCTGTTCGATCACTACTTTCTCTGCTCAGTTGGACTGAATGCAACAGAAATCTAAGTAACATGTACGATAAAGACAACTGATGCATTAAGAAACTCATTGAGGATGAGAGGATATTTGAGAAAGAGACAGAGAGAGAAACCAATAGATAGGGAGAAGACATAAACGAGAGAGCCAATTCATTTGAATCAATTAATCAATTCATTGAGATGAATTCATTTAGGCTTTCATCGGTTTTCAGGGCTGGAATGACTCTGGTAGGGGTTTGTGGGATCTTGATCCTAACTTTTATTCAGCAAGGATGCATTAAATTGATCAAAAGCGACAGTAAAGACATTTATAATATCTTTATAAAGATCTCTATTTTAAATAAACGCTGTTCTTTCGAACTTTGTATTTTTAAAAAAATGTATCAAGGTTTCCACAACAATCCAAAGCAGCTGTTTTCAACACTGATAATAATAAGAAATGTTTCTTAAACATATAATCAGCATTAGAATGATTTCTGAAGGATCACGTGACACTGAAGACTGGAGTAATGATGCTGAAAATTTAGCGCTGCATCACAAGGAACAAATTGTGGTTTAAAATATATTAAAATAGAAACCATTAAATTGTAATAATATTTTACAATATTGCTGTTTTACTGTAGTTTTGATCAAACAAAAGCAGTTTACTGTAGGTTTAATCAAATAAAATGATTAAATGAAAATATATATATATATTAGTTAACCATTTTCAGCATTTGAACCATTTTAATCTCCCTTAACTCCTTTTTAAAGGAAATAATGTAATAAATTATTGGAGTTGCTCATTTCTGTGGATGACACTTACAACAAAATATGCTTGTATCAGTATAAAGACAGAGGTAGATCACTACTATTTATTCATTTTATGTATTTTTTTATTTATAAATTAGTATACTGCAGATTCTCAAACATTTATTATCTATACGCTTAACATCATTTATTTTAAAATTACTCAAATCCTAAAGTTTGGTTTCACTTCACTTTAAATCTTAGATGTTCAGTGTATTCTCAATTTTTTTAACTCACTTCTTTTCTAAAGGCAATGGCAACAAGCAATGTGTCAAAAGACAACTGTGCAAAATATTTATGTGTTTATATATAATTATTTAATTATAACATAATTAAGACCAACTACACTGTAAAAGAAATGCTGCGAAATGCAACACGATCACAGCTAAGTTTCAATGTGTAATAAAGCAGGATCAGGAGGAGCAGGATCTTTGGACTGAATGAGATGTACACAGATTAGAGGTGTTAAATCTTGTCTGTGTGACTATCAATCACACTGTGACTGTCAATCATCCAATGGCAAAACCCCTCAGGTCAATTCCACTGCCCGAGCAAAACAAGGGTCTGTAAAGACCCTGTGACACAGGACAGAAGGGAAGAGAAGTGAGAAAGAAAGGGACAGCGAAAGAGAAGAGAGAAACCCAAAGTGAATGAAATAAGAAACCAAAAACACACCTGAGCTTGGAGTTGCATAAATGAATCAACAATATCAGGATGATCCCTGGGCCCTAAAATATAATAAAGATGAAACTTAAGAAATAATAAGAATAATAAGAATATATACAAACAGCAAAAGAACAGATCGAACAGTCATGTGGAACGGAAAAGTCAACTGGACGGAAATAATCGCACGCGTGAGAGAAGTAGGGCAGAGAAAGAGGAGGGAACATGAACGACTTGAAGGCAGTTGCGAAAATCGAAAAGAGGAAAAACAAAGAAAGACAGATCAATGAGTCCGTTCTGAAGGGGAGAAACAAAGAAGGAAAAGAAATAGAAGTAACGAGAGAAAGAAAAGAAACCTAAACAACAAAAGAAACAGTGGGTTTGGGAGTGGGAACCCAGGAGGCACCTGTTACTGTGATGACACTTGTGTTGCTTGCTTTCTTTTTAGTGTGCGTTTTAGTTGTTTTCATTGTCTGTAAATTCAATTCAAACACCCGACTGGCCCGCCGCAGCTGGTGAGCGCTTGGTTCCCACCGCCACCCCGGAAGAGCAAGGTAGCAGTCAGTCCCAAACTTCCCTCCCTTAGCTGTTCCCACACTCCAAACAAGACCCCGCCCCCACAAACCAGACCCCACCCACCCGTCAAACCCCACCCCTTCACAGAAAACAAACGACACACAAACACACAGGCCACGGCAGGTCCTCTCGGCCATGACACCTGATCGGGATAAGAGTGTTACCGCTCACATTTCTGCTGATTTGGTTAAAACAGAAGAACGTGATGAATGACAAACAAGACGTGAGGGATGCAAGCACGCTAGTGTGGACACATGCAAAGACAACTATGTGACTGTGTGTGTTTTGTAGGTCATTGTGTGTCATTGTGTGTGTTTTTAAATCATGCTGGACAATTGTAGGCTGTTTTCACACTTCTTGGTCCAAACCAGAAAATGAAAATTTGGTTAAACAAGACAATGTGTGACTTGACTTCTTTGTAATTATTTGTGGAATTTACCAGCAATTTCTGAGTAAAAATAGTTTCAAAGTCTTACATCACATTTTTTTCAGTGTAAGTCCTTTCATTAGATTAACATCAGTAATTGCATTATATTTCATTCCTTTGTATGTCTCTACATATAGCAGAATGGCAATGAAGCTCACTTGACTTGAATCTGCAAGCTGACAGTAATCAAGCAAAGGAGAAGGCATGTTTTTCATTCAAGTCAACAAGATAAGTGGGTGGAAGTGGTGCATTGAAAAGAAAGAAGCACTAAGGCAAGTTTAACAGGTGCACTAAAGCAAAATCCCCAATGTATGAATGTGTAAACACAGCATTATTGGTAAGCAGCGCTGCATTCATAATCATATTAATACAAGCAGAGCTTCTCAGTGACAAACTGTGATAAATCCAACAATGAATCCTGACTATATTGTTTGCATTTGTTGTTGATAGGGAATTAATACACTTACGCAATTTCTTTTTGTTGTTTTTATAGAAAAACATTAACATAATTTGGAATTAGTATTAGGAATTTCACACTGTTATAGCTTTGCAACAACCTTCCTAAGCTTTAACCAATTAAACTTAATGTACTGTAGAGAGCGTTTCATTATATGCCAAATATAATAAATCAAGAAACTAGAGGAGATATAATAAACCCTGAGTATGATCTAAAGTTTTCTTGATTTGTGTAATGTAAAAAGAAATTTCTCAAATGAGAAAAAAAAATGTGATTAATAACAGTGATTTTAATTTAAATAAAAATTATTGTTTAACCAATATTGTGTCAAATTTGCTTTGGTGCACATTATAACACTCTTTATAGCAATTACTGAAACTCAATAGCACATTTATTTTGTGTGTGGTCCTATTTATGATTGTTCAGCAAAATTTACCAAGTGAAATCCAGTCATTTCAATGGGAATTGTTTTGTTATGATTTGTAGAAGAAAAATAACTTTTTGTATTAGTACTCATACTTTAGTAGAGCTAAAGACCAGATCATTTCAGATAAAGATATAAATATAAATATATTTGGAAAACAGCTATCACAAAATCTCACATCAAAAAAAACTATTTACATTTGGTATTAAGATCCATCTCAGGTGGTCCAATCACAAGTGGTGAGCTCTCAATACAGATGTAAACAGGGTATGAACTGTTATGGTCAATTCACATTTAAATGCATTTATAGCATAAATGCTAATGCATGCTGATGTGCCCCTGACAAGAGTGAAGCACTGTCTACTCACCTGTCAATCAATCAGATCACCTGAAATGACTGTTAAATACCAGGTGTAAACAAAACAAAATGCATTCGGATCCAGAATCCAGGATCCGAATCTCTAGTGTGAAAACGCCCTTCATCTAAGCGTGTGTGAAACTCATGGGGTGAAAATTTCAAGCAGAACAGGATCAAAAGCCACCACACCATTTCAGAAACAAGAACCATTTCATAAGATCATGCCCATTTCTGAACTCTCTTTCTGTGTGTGCGATTGAAAAAACAGATACATGCAAACAACTGGAAACAGTGACAGTAAAGATATCAAAACCACATGATTTCCTTCGCCCTCTGCGGCTGGTTGTTCCCAGCATGCCTACCTTGCTGGAAGATGGTCAGAGTAACAGAAGTGACCAATTCAAACAGCGCTTTGATTGGGGGGAAATGATTCGTTTCACTGGCAAATATGTGGACCATCTGCAAGAGAACAAAATCAATCAAATGAAACTCATAAGAAGCAGCACAACACATTCAAGGCTCTGAGTTTTCAAAATCAAATAAAACCATACAATTTAAAAAAATAAATCATGCAACTCCGATTCTAATTAAACAGGCTGAGGCACATATTCAACTAAAAAAACATGGCTATTGCAAGTTTAAAATGCTCAAGATATGTTTTATAAAATTACATACATATATAATGAAATTTATATATTTTTATATCCATACATAACGAGTTAGAGGTTGCTGATATGATAATGTGTTTAAAGAAGAGAAATAAAAAGATTATTGCAGAGATCAAAAAGATGAGGGAGATATAAATTTGCAAATCTTACAAAAATCTACAACCCCAATTCCAGAGAAGTTGGGACAGTTTGTAATAATGCAATAAAATCACAAATCTGTGATTTGTTCATTCTCTTTAACTTTTATTTAATTGACAAAAGAACAAAGAAAAGATTTCCAAAGTTTTCACTGACCAACGTAAATGTATTTAGTAAATACAAACAAATTTTCTCCTCTAACACTAGCATTCTCTATTCTTTTTCTATTCTATCTACTCATTTTCTTTTCAATTATTTTAAGAAAAAAAACCTACTTGTACTGCGTTAGACTAATCGAGACTTGTCACAGCGTTTACATATCATTGCTCTTTTGTTGGTTTTGATTGCTTCTATTGTCCTCATTTGTAAGTCCCTTTGGATTAAAGTGTCTTCTAAATGACTAATTGTAAATATTTCATAAATGACGCATTTCCAACATTAACACTGTTATTTTCCTGTTTTATTAACTTGAAGCTGCTTTGAAACAATCAGTGTTATATAAATAAATGTGGCTTTTGTTATTAAGACTGTTCATGGCCTCAGACTTGTATTTTTTAAAGACCTACATGGATATTACATCCTGTATAAACATTAATTTGTCATCCTGCGTTTTGTGTACCTGGCGTGTTAAATCCAGCGCAGACGCCTGCGGTATGGTACTGTACATCTGCCCCAGCATCTCACTCAGCTGAGACACCATGGGGGCAAAATCATGCAGGAGAGTTTTCACAGACTTCTCAAAGATGGCACACACCGCCTGAGAGAGAGCAGAATTAAATCTGTCCCGCATCCATATTGAAAAGATATAATGAAACCTGAGAAAATGATTATGGCACAATCTGGAGATGAGGCAGAATAAGAAGTCTGAGGGGAATCATACCTCCACAACCTGCGAGTCATTCAGCCATTTACTGAGGACCGTCTGTATCAGTGCAAAGACCTGCTGGAGCACCACCACCACCTAGAACACACAAACACACTCGAGTCCACCTCTGACATATTGAAAACGTCTGCTTCGCAGTGACCACAACAAGCTGGAAGGTGCTTACAGGGTTGGGGCCTGTCTGGGGTGGGACTGATTTGATGGGCGGGGCATTCTCTCCTGACTCCTCCTCCTGTTTGGTGATGTCCAGCGTGGTGAAGAGATTGGACAGCAGACCGAGGATGTGAATAATGGCCAGTTTATTCGAGGGGTTTGGCTGAAAAAAGAAACCAGGGTCAGATTGGAATTTGACATGCCTTTTCATTTTAAAGGGGCTTTAATTTACAATTACAAAGCATACAGACAATACACTCCCAATTGAGATTGTAGATAGAGTGTCAATGGTCCATTTGAGAGATAGGTGGCGGTAAAGCACTTATAAGTTTGCGAGCTGCCATAAAGCAAGAAGAAGACGCCTCACGCGCCGGCTGAAGAAGAAGACGCGAACGCGCTCAGAACAGTTCAGACATTGTGGTGAAAATCAGAGGTAAAACACGATATAAATACTGTTCAGCTTCTTGCACAGACCGATAGTTTTGTGTCTTTACACATCAATGTGTCGTCACGAGCCGCAGGGTTTAAATTGGTTTTGTTTGTGTATGTTTTATGACTCTCAAAGCCGTGATTCCCATCCACTTACATTATAGGACTGACAGACTGCAATGGTTTCAGTTAAAAATCTCCATTTGTGTTCTATTGAAGAAACAAAGTCACCTACATCGTGGATGCCATGGGGGTAAGCAGATAAACATAAAATGTTCATTTTTGGGTGAACTATCCCTTTAAACAACCATTAAGCCTGTGTTATACTTTCCGCTTCCGTGAGTCCACTAGTGTCCGGTATGGTATGCGTGATGTAAAAATCGTCATCAGAGAGTGTGTGCGGAGGCTCTGAGTGGACATCCGCGTGCCTCCCATTTTTTGTGACTGTGTGGACAAGTATGCGAGGTCAGTAGGCTTCAAAAGCACCAATTGCACATGTGCTGGCTGTTGTGTAGAAGCCTGTTGCTACTCGAACCTGTACAATCCATCGATAAAACAATATAAAGACAGCCAGATGTGCAATAATTCTGAGCAACTGTTTGTTCACATGTTTGTTGCGGAGCGGACCATCAGCGTACGATTTCAGTGGTATAAATACAAGTAGTCCGCGTCCGGATTGCTCATGGGGAACGTATAACACAGGCTTTAGGTCAACAGTCTTATTACTGTTGTTAGCTGCATGACAACAGCTCAGTGATTGGCGTGATTCTTACTATGTGATATCACACACATGCAACCAAAAAGAAAGAGACGCTCAATAAAAACTTTAACAAAGGCACTGGTGCACAGACAGCCTTATTTTCCAAAGGTTAACCTGGAAGAAGATTATACTTAATGCCTACTTAAAAATAATAGTAAGTACATTTAAATCACTTTTATAAAATAAAGTTCAGTAGTTTTAATGGTAAATATAATTAATGAATTCAACTGATATGACGTTAGAGATGCATGCATGGGTTTTCTATTAAAAACGGCTCATCCAATCAGATATCAGAGCCAGAACCATTTGTTTTATAAAGAACATGTGAAGAACTGCACACTACGTGTTTACTTTGTTCCTGTTTACTTTGAATATTTTTAGCAATTTTTCTGACAGCGCCTTCTGGAAATAGCATCAGAGGAGATGCATGAGATTTGATTGTTCAGACACATCCTCACAGCGTCTGTGGCCAGCAGGGGTCACTGTGTGAGCGGCCCATCACAGCAGCCTGTTTACTGAGGCTGATGTAATGCCTTTCTGGGAAGGACCGGATGGGAAGGAAAGGTATAAGAAAACGAAAGTCAAAAACAGACATGCAGACATGTTTAGATTTTACATGCATTTTTATAAGATGCAAAATAAAGGCAATGCAAAAGTACTGTATTTAAAAGCTAGATTTTGACGTCTGGGAGTGACGTTAGCTTATGCATGCAAAAAGGTGGTTGCCAGGGTGTTTAGTTGCTCATTAAAGTGAAAAGAGTCTGCTGTAACATTCTGATCTTTACATACAATTTCAATACAAGTCAGTGTGATTTTTGCCCGTTTTTATCTCAGCCAGATGAAAATTGTTAGTGTAAATGCTTAGAAAAGGTACAGCTGCACATTTTGATCCGTAGATATGCAGCAAAGTGCAATACTAATTAAATAATTTTATTTCTCCCATTATGTCTTAAGATGTACAACATTTTTTGATGCACTAAAATGATTTTTTTACTGAATCAATAAAACCAAAATGATACCAAAAATTCTGAGTATCGGCCGATTTTTTTATAATCAATGTAGAATTTCTATACCTCAGTGTTTTGTGCGTAAAACACAATCTACTAAATACAGACAACTTCATTTTAAAGAAAAAAATATATAATCATTATCTATGACAAATTTACTATTATGAACTAGGCTAGTGGATAATTCAGCAGCAAAAGTTATTCTAGACAAATCATGAGTGCACAATCATTTTATAAAATTTAAACATTTAGTGAAATAAAATTATTTAGTGGGGAACAAATATAAGTGGATCTTGTAGGACTAAATCTGGTGAAATGTTACAATCTTTGTATTGTTGTAAAACACATTCATGAAAAACATGTAATATATTTATATATAAATGCATAGTATTAATTAAAAGACATTTCTTGTAAATGCAGAGCACATCAATGGAGGCAGATAGGACAGAACAAAAGGGCTATTAATAATCTTTCATTGCGCAAAAGTATTAAAATATGAAAGGCTCAATACAAAGTGGCACAAAGCACTCCGCATAGAAAAGTTCAAAGCACAAAGAGAAGAGATACTTATTTGTAGTATATTATATCTGTGCGATAGTTTATTGAGCCTTTTCTTTAACAGTTTTAAACTCCAGTTTACATTTAGTCATTTAGCAGATGCTTTTATCCAAAGCGACTTACAAATGAGGACTCAGAATCAACAAAACTGTGCGCTCTTGTAGAAAGTTTCATAGTTTTGACTGATGTTTTGACAGCAAAAGAGTGAACGTTTGAATGTGATCTATTTTAAAACAGTGTCAGTTCACTAATCTGCTGTTTTATCAGTTTTTCCATTGATCCTGATTTTTAGCCTTTTTTTTGGCACATCTATTTTTGAAACAAAAATAGATCAAATATCTGCCCATATTGTGCTTGAAATGTCAGTTACTTAATATGAATACATGCAGAGCTCGCAGTAACATTAAGCCAATTTCTCCTGCGGTTAACTCTTCCAGCGCCTAGAGTAATGCCAATCTGTTCCTGCTGAGAAATGTTCCATCCTATGACACGCTCACGCAGATGCAGGGTCTGTTCACACGCAACCGGGCCAAACCAACACACGATAAACAAACCTACAGTCGAGGGGTTTAACCCTCTGGAGTCGATTAACGCGTATACGCGTTTTGGGGTATTTTCTCCTGATAACCCCGAAAAGAACTTAAATTACACTTTCAGTTTTGATCGTACAGATAAGTGCAATACATCAATCGAATCTGTAAAGGGTCTACTTTTTTTTGTTTACAGACATAATAACAACAAAACTTTGTGCACTTATAAAATAAAGATAACAAACAAGGAGTGCTGTCTGCAGCCTTTGTCTGCGCTAATCTTCAGATACAAATGCGTCATTAAAATGAACTGTACCTCAGTGAATACTCAACGAAGAGACATGAGAGAGATATCTATAGAAAGCCTGACATGTCTACTTTTAAACTAAACAAGTGCTGCTGAAAACAAATATTCTGTGATAAAGTAATCCATATGAAAACAACGCGATGTCCGTTTTTCACGTCTCCCTTCATTATCTTCTAATGCGACCACGCCCCCCCGCGCCGAGCGCGCTTTTGAGATTCAAATGTTTCACTGAAGCGCGCGGCTTTCTGAATACGCCCACACAACAGAAGACAACGCAGCGAGTCTGTTCTTCAAGTTTTTATTATTTTACTGTTTGCTTCGCGATGAGAGGAATAAGACATAATTCACCCCAAAAAAGATGTGATGTGGTTGAGGATTTGAGATTTGGATTTCCTCAGAAAAAAGAATGAAGCACTTTATTCAGCAGAGATCATAAACATGAGTAAGTCTCTTTTTATTGATTTATATACTTGTACTAGTTTTCACATAACGTGTAAACATTTTACTAGTTAGACTTTTTTCAAAGACTTTTTCCAAACTATAATTCCTGACTAAATGTATAATCAAGTGAAATATTATGAAGTTTCAATAACAATATACACTACTATACCATTCAAAAGCTTGATGTAAATAATATAAATGTAACAATAAATGTAACTGTAACAAATGTAACAATCATTGCTGTTCTTTCAATTTATCCCCCCTAAAAAACCTAAAAAAAAAATATTCTCAGCTCTTTTCAACATTAATAATAATAATAAATAATGATAATAATAATAATGATGATAATAACAATAAATGTTTTTTTTGTAGAAAATAAGATTGTTAAAAGGATTTCTGAAGGATTGTGTGACTGGAGTAATGATGCAAAAATTCAGTTTGAAAGTCAGCTTTGATTTTTCCTAATAAACTGTTTAACTGCACTCACAAGTGAATATTAAATTATGTTGTGGGATAATTAAATATATTCTAAATAAACTACAAACATAAAATTATATACATTTATTTTGTCCTCACATTCTTTCTTGTAACTCATCCCTCTCAGTGACACAGCTGACTGAATGGCTCATTATGCAGCTCATTATGCAGGCCTTTGTCTTCTCAGGTGTGAATTCATGACAGTTGACGCCTACTCGCATATGACTTTTACCAACAAAAAGTGTCTTAGAAAATTTAAATCAATATATTGTTTTCTGTAAGTGAGTAAACAAGATGATTTTCACATCATTTAGAAAAAAAAAAATTCTAGGCTACAAGCTCCAGTTCTCAAAATTCCTGGGAACCAATTTTCTGTATGTGTTTTTATTGCCTTATTCAAGTGATTTAACATTTTTAGCTTTACACTAACCACGCATAACATTTTTTTTTTCTCAAAAACACAATCATGTACATACATGCTGCTCACATATTATTATAGCCTAGTTTGTGCTGATTACAGTGAGATTAGACTTTAGCCATTTAGATATTTATAAGAAACTGAAAAAAGCACAAATGTCAGGGCATGACCAAACTTCTCCAGGCCCCAAAAATACCCTTAGACTCCAGAGGGTTAATGTCTCACCGTCTCCCCTGCTAGTTTCTCCAGTTGTTGGATGTACGGGGTGATCAGAGAGTGAAGGTTCCTCAAGATCTCCTCCACCGGCAGCGCAGACAACAGAAAGCCCAGAGCCTGCATCAACCACATACACTGACTCGTCTAGAGAGAAAGAGATGGAAAAGATGAACAGATTTAACTGTGTCATAACAAGACGAGACGCATTTCCAGCTTCAAGTAATGTTTTTGCCCTCAATAAAAGCAAAAAAGCCATGCAAAGTGCCAAAAATCTGAACCGGAGAGAACATATTTGATGTTTAATAAACAATTATGCCCAGCTATCTGTAGAATCTTTAAAATCACATTAAAAACCCTTTCTATGACTTACACAAAAATGAAAACCATATGTTCATACAGAAAAAAACACACCAGTAAATGTGTAATAACACGTTTTACACTTCAATTTATACTGTATATATGTACTAAAATTGGTTTATATAGTAATATATCAATAAACGGGATTTATCCTATCAATACTGGATTTTGCAGATATTCCACAAATAATGTGTTTATATAAAAGCAATAAACATTGTGTCGATACTGGTAAAATCTCTATATTAAATTATGTTCTTAGTCTTTCCTTTCTGATTAATATTTGTTTATACAGTTTATTATTGACTACCAATATCCATAAAAAAATTATTTTATGCATAATGTGGGACTTTTAATTATAAGCAAATAATAATTACATTAGTCTGTATTGCGATTGTCTTTTCATTATCATCATCATCATCATCATTTTCAACATCACATCACTTTTTATCATTTGAGATCTCTTAAAATGATAAATAATGACTCGATTTCAGACCAATAAGATTTCACTGCATAAGTGTAAACTTTATATCACAAAGATGAGGTCCAGAGGTGGTTGAATTAAAAAAAATATACAAATATTTTGATAATAATAATAATATTATTATTAATAATAATAATAATAATAATTTTGCAATGATGTGCACTAATGAATTGTGCAAAATGACACAATGAACGTATTATGAAAGTAAATATGATTGTATTTTTGTTTCATTTAGAAGGAAAAGACAAATAATTTGACTTTTTCTGCGTGTAACACTAATCAGGATACTATGCAAAGTGACTTAAATTGAAATATTTCATAAACTAAATTATTACCATTTACAGCTTTATAAAATACACAAACTCACCTTATGGATCTGTTTAATAAGTACTTCCTGGAAAAAAAATGGAAAAAGACAAACATTCATAGGTGAAAAACTGTGTAAATTTGTCCCATAAGTGTCAGTATCATCATTAGAGCGTGTAATACCTGTGAAACAGCGACTATATTGTTGGCGTATGGGGGCAGGTCGTATTTGCACTCTCTGCAGATCTTCTTTAGTGTGGAGACGCTGGAAACAGACAGGTCTGGATTGCCCAACGCCTGCAAAACCAGCGGCAGAACGCTGCTCAACATCACCGGATGATCCGCCAACCACTCTGCCAACGCTCCTACAGAGAGAGACGTAATGGGTAAATATCTGGCTGGCACACAAAGCTGGGTATCTGCGTGGGAAAGTAATTGTGTGTAATTGTCTGGCCTGGACTACAACGCATGAAAACAGCCCAAACTGCTTGAGATGATAAATGACAATTTCCTAACACATAGAAATGAGTGTTTTTAATGATATACGAGCACACACCGATTGTGAACATGACCGTGTCGGCCAGCTGGACGTTGTTTATGTTGATTCTTGGAATGAGACCGATGAGTCCTGGGATGACGTCGGAATAGTTCACATCTATTGTTTCGGCGATGGACTGGAATCCGTACAACAGCGCTTCCGTATGCTGGAATAAAAAAATTGCACCAAATCCTGTTAAAAGACACCATGTAGGTCTGCAGGATTTGGTTAAAAAAAAAAAATCTAACAGCATTTTTTCCTGATAAAAATTTGAAAATGCAACTTATAATTTACATATTAATATTGTAATTTTAAAATATTAACATTATTATTCAAATTCAATTCATTTTAAATTTATTAATTTATATAATTAGTATATAGTGTTATCTTTTTTGCCGTTTTTTTAGTTCCGCACAATTTAAAGATTTTATGCAATTATATACAATTTTTTTACTACATCAGCGTAACTGTAAAATAATTTTAAATATATATATTTCACAGTAATATAACGTAAACAAGTATTTAAGAACACAGTAAAATAAATATATTATTTTACAGTACAACTATTTATAATAATATTTAAATAATCTATTACAGTATTAATGAATTAACAGATTTAATAATATATTAAATTATAATTATATAAATTAATATATTTAGATGAAGACTATGAAACATGCAGCACTTGTATTTATTTAATGAAAACCTTTGAGACTTGATAATCGCACCAAGCCATTATTGTGATTTTGGTTTTATCAATCATGCAGCCCTAGCCTCAAAAGTTTGCCCTTTTGCTTCGAATGTTTAATGACCCAGCAAAACTAATGAGACTGAACACTGAATGAAATCCATTGTTTTCTGACCTGCCATGTTGTTGTAGGCTCTGTATTGGTGAGGAGTCGTCCCAGTTTGTCATACAGGTTACTGAGTAATTCGGCTCCCAGCATCTCGTAGACGTACATCAGTGTGTCAGATATATCCACCCTAAAGGAGCCAAACAGAAATGTGTCGAATTACCAACCCTTCACTCCTTATAGTAGCATGAACCCTTTGTGTTGTTATTAGTTTTATCATCAAAGACAATGCATCGAACCCCACCCCACCACACACATAATTAATAAGTAATTATTAACATTTTATAATATATTAAAAACTTTAATATTAAATATATATTAGTTAATTTACTATTTAAAATATATTATTTCATTATTTAATATTTAACTTTGCTCATTCCTAACAAGAACAAAAACTTTGTCTGCTGTGCCACTTTAACAAATCCAGCATGAAACTGCTGAGTGTAGAAGAAAATGTTCCAACAGGCCCATGAGAATGTGAATCACACACACACACACACACACACACACACACACACACACACACACACACACACACACACACACACACAAACACACACACAAACACACACACACACACTGACCTGTAGATCCTGAACTGCTCCTTCTCGTCTGATGACCAGGAGGCATACTCCTCATCCGAAGGGAACTGCGCTTTGTGCAGCAGAACGTCTACGAGCTGGAAATACACAGGCCTGTAGACCTGCAGATAGACGGCCTGCTTCTCTGCCTCAAACGACATGATGTCATCCTGAAACACACAGGTGAACATCAACAAATATACACTACACTACTGCTGAAGTAAGGGAGAATACAGTCACTGGGTCAGTATCACAGCCCCGTTCGCACCAAGAACGATAACTATAAAGATAACGACAACAATATAGATCTAAAAATCATTTAGTTAAAAATAAATTTAAAAATAATAAAAAAACTTCTTTTTAAAAACCTTCCTCATAATATAAATATGAATCAACAACATTATAAATTATAACATTAATACACTGTGTGATGAAACATTTATAGATTAGATGATTGTAGTTTAAAAATATATCTAAATAATATCTTAAATCTGATTAAGTTGAAGTTGAAATCACACCGGTAGGATAGTGGTAGGTTTGTACTAAAAGTTATCCCTAATACTTCATTTCTTAATGGAGAAACAATATAAGTGTCCATAATCCAATAGCTTCTTCTATTCCATACAGTGGCAAAAAACACACATTAAATATTCAGCTAATGCAGACTGGAAACATGCACAAGGACACAAGCAAAGGACAGTCCTGAATATTCAACACGTGACACACACTGCAGCAAACACGCAGCACAGGTGTATGTATATTCAGATACAGTTCAATGTCTCTAACAGAAACTCTCCATTACTGTAAACCTCCACACACAATACAAACCTTTCAGGCCTGTTTCGAAGTTCAATCAGCGTGCTTACTGATGCTAAAAGTGTCCTACACATAAGACAGCAGACTGTGCGTGTTAAGACGGGTTTAAGATGACAGCTGCTCACCTGTAGTGTGTACCAGAAGGTGAGCGTGAGAGAGCTGGTAGTCTCGTTGACGGGGTAGTGACCAGGGATGCCCGTGCAGAACATGATCATATTCACCAGAGCCAGAAAACTCTGCCAGTGCTCCACCTGCTCCAACAGCGCTCTGATAGAGAAGAGCAGAACAGACCTTCATCACACAGGATCACAGTCACCAGCACTACATCATATCTGGAGAATATCTGATACTAGAGATACACAATAAGTTGACGACATTTACATTTAAGCATTTAGTAGAAACATTTATCTAAAGTGACTTATAAATGAGGAACAAAAGCAATTTGTCAAGGAGCCAACAATATTCATAATATATAAGACCAGGTTTAGTTGACAACTTAACTAGGAAGCAAACTATACAAGAGGAGAAATGCAAGGAAGAAAATTGTTTCAACAACCAAAAAAGAAAAAACGAATGCATGAATAAATGAAAAACTGATTTACAGCCAATATTATACATTTGGGAATTGATGGACATTGAAAGTATATACACAAGTATGCTATTGCTGTTTTTTTATGTTATTATTATTTTTTTTTAAGGTTATTGAGTTATTGTTGAGTTCATTAATGTATTATTAATTTAAATAATTTAAAATATTTATTTATTTTTATTCAGTTATAATGAAAAACTGTAACTGTTGTCTTAACCTGTATGACAATCTTTGAAAATAAAAATGTAAAAAAAAAAAAAAAAAAAAAAAAATTATATATATATATATATATAATATATATATATCTATATATATATTATATATATATATATATATATATATATATACACTCCTGAACAAAATCTTAAGACCAGGGGATCATTGCAAGTTTTTACACATTTCGCACTAGTGGATCATAACCAGGTTGTAAGTGCTGCTTCAAAATGCCAAAAGAAGAAACAGGAGCAAGAGACAAAAAATAGAGAGTAGGCAATTTATTGAAAACTGCATTTAAACTCAAACAGGCTGTTCATCAGCTGATCAAAAGTTTAAGACCATAGCCCAAAAATAAATGCACAACAGAACTAAAAGTGTCAAAAAAGGACTCAGTAGTGAGTAGCCCCATCGTTCTTGTTGATCACTTCAAACACTCGTTTCGGCATGCTTGATGCGACTGTCTCCCAGGAGGCTGGTGGGAACATTGCTCCATGTGGTGAAGATGGCTTCACGAAGGGCATCCACGGTCTGGAAACTGACGTCCGTTTTTTTAAAACTTCCCTTGCCATCCATCCCCAAATGTTCTCAATCGGATTTAGATCAGGGGAACACGCAGGATGGTCCAAAAAACAACGTTATTCTCCTGGAAGAAGTCCTTCATCAGGCGGGCGTTGGTGAATTGCAGCATTGTCCTGTTGAAAGACCCAGTCATTACAACATAGACGGGGGCCCTCGGTCAAGAGGGATGCCCGCTGCAACAGATCCACATAGCCAGTCGCCGTTTGACACCCCTGCACAACCTGAAGCTCCATTTTCCCATTGAAGAAAAAAGCACCCCAGATCATGATGGAGCCTCCTCCACTGTGCTGCGTAGAAAACATCTCAGGTGGGATCTCCTTGTCATGCCAGTAACGTTGGCAGCCATCAGGACCGTCCAGGTTAAATTTTTTCTCATCAGAGAATAAAACTTTCTTCCACCTTTCAATGTCCCGTGTTTGGTGCTCCCTTGCAAATTCTAAACGGGCAAGTTTGTGTCCGTGGGAGGAGAGACGTGGCCTTTGAAGACGTTTTTTGTTCTTGAAGCCCTTCTCTAGCAGATGACGTCTTATGGTTATTGGGCTGCAGTCAGCATCAGTAAGGGCCTTAATTTGGGTCGAGGATCGACCTGTGTCTTCACAGACAACCCGTCGGATCCTGCGGCTCAGTGGAGGTGAAATCTTTTTGGGCCTACCACTTGACTTTTTTGTCCCATAACTCTCAGGAATTTTTTAAGAAATGTAAAATTACTGTCTTACTGTGTCCAACCTCGGCAGCGATGGCGCGTTGCGAGAGGCCCTTGCGTGTGCAGCTCAACAATCCTGCCACATTCAAAGAGAGAAAGCCTTTTTGCCTTTGCCATCAGGAGATCTTGACAGTATGACTGCTTGAAGA